>NC_135232.1:881891288-882191913 GCF_051348905.1 Ranitomeya variabilis | reverse complement strand
GTTTTCAGTTTGGAAGAAGTTTTGAAAAAACACTTAAACTCTCAAATAAGAACAACTCTTGTTACCATTCAGCATTTCACGTCGACTTCCACAGTAAGGGCTTTGAAAAATATTGTAAACCCGAAAGAACCATTTCACTAATTTTCTTACGCTCATTTCTGTTTACTATGCTAAAAAGTTATTCAGTTCAGAATATGACATTGTTATAATCATTTTAAGATTTTCACTTTTCATTTCTGACTTTTAGAACTTATAAGTCTTTTTAAAGGGTTCTGGAGGTAATTGATGTTATAGCATATTTTACATTTTGATATGATAATGATATCACCTTCTGGATTTAACCAGATACAGTGCCCCATTTTCTGTTCTCCAGCATCTGGTAATGCAGCTCAGTTTCTTTTCAGGTTTATTTACCAGAAAATACTTCACTTTGCAATAATGAAGAATATATTTTCCTTTAATCACCCATTTTTAGCTAAACTTGCTAAAAATTAAATACTAAAAAGTATGAGAAATCAGCACAATTTCTGGCACAGGAAACACTACACTTAATATGTAGAATTTCAGTTCTCAACTATATAATGTTCCAAAAAATATATATTTTTGGTAAAAAGAGTTGCCCATGATTAAGATATTAATGACCAAACTTAGGTTAGGTCATCAATATAACCTCAGTAGAGTACCAATTAAATAAATAGTACCTGAGCTACAGTGAGAATGGCCACTACTCAGTGTATGGAGATATTGTGTTTTGGCTCCATACACTGTGAACTTCCAGCAGCAATGGGATTTAACTACAGTTGATTTGTGAGGGTAGGTCACTAATATCTTAGTTCCGACCCTGTCACATACTTCTAGAATGACAATTTCCTCCTTTAGTGTGTTTCAAGTGTGCACAGGGAAAGTTGAGTCAATCTTGTGTATGAGAAAGGGCTACTGATCATTTCATCCCAAGCCCCATTTTAAGAATTTTTTTCATATATAGCATACATATTAGTATTGAAGGAGACAGTATTAGAGTCATACTGACCGTGGTTCACACAGCATCAATTGTGACAAGTTCCTTCTAAGACAGATGATAGGATATCAGGTCATATATCATCTTATCACCCTATACAATTTGATCCTGAAAAGAGAAGGGTGCATTTATTTGAGAGGAATTTAATTCTACTTGAATTGTACAAAAATCAGTATTTTGGAAAATGTAGATTTTTTTTGTAATTTGCTCTGAACAAATTCAGTTAAATCAACTGTAGAGCTGAACAGTTGAAGACAGAAAAAAAGGTTAAAAAAACCCTTCATTGCTCATCTCCCGAGCTGCCCTCGCTGCTCCCTGTCCACTATCCATCTTAATCACCACACTTCCATCACGCCGCATCTCCAGCTTGGTTTTCTTTGTGGACTTGGACTTCTCATTGCGAGCAGGCACTGGAACACACTGCGCATACTCAGTGACTTTCGGGGCTTGGTCGTGGCCAGAAGTCCTGGCATAGAGTGAACACCAGGTCAAAGATGTAGAGTGACAGATGTATAGAGAAATGCAGAGTGGGCAGGAAACAGCTAGGGTGAGCGGTGATGTGAGTAGGAGGTTTGTTTTTTATCTTTTTACCTCTTACATTTATTATGCTCTGGGGTTTAGAGAGATCATACAACATGATAGTGAACATTCAATTTGCAGGGAATAACTTTTCTGCAAATTGAATTTGCTGGCAAAACCTGAACAATTTGTTGAATTCAAATTGTCAGATCTGCTCATCTCTAATTCTGGAAGCTAATATGTCACAATTTTGATAAACCATGCTCAACAACCTACGGCTATCCTATATGGTATGTCTGTAATGGAGCAGGTTCCAACATTCCTTGCAAATTTGATGAGGTACTAAAAAATTTTACTTAAAAGATGCCAGTGCTTTAAAAATTTTAGACAATTGGGTCTACCAGTGGGGAGACCGCTAATTTAGTTGTTATATTCAATATAAAGTTGTAATTTAAAGTGTAATTTATTGTCCAAAAGAAAATTGATTTTTCACAATACATTTAATGTAATTTCAAATGAAACATGTACAACAGTAAAAATAGTTATTCTCTTTAGTCATATGGCCAAGTATCAGAAAAGGAAAAATAAGTATAAAATATATCAAGTATACTATTAAGTAAAAGGAGACCGTGACGACTGATCCAAATATATACATATCCCTTGGCAGAGTACTGTAACTGAACTGAATCTAAGTATGCTTTGACTTGGCTAGATTCATCCATAAAGGTATTTTAAAGGCAATTTAGTTTGAAATTGTTGGCAGATTTTAGCAACTGCCTTTCGGCTTTACTACAAAGAATATACTTATGCGTATTGGCAACTTGTAAATTCCAAATTCTGTAAAATCATAGGCTGGTGCTCATTCATGCTGAACTCTTTCCAATTTTTTCTTAAGATGTGATATGAATTTGCACAATAGTATCTAAATATTATCTAAACCACAAATCCGACCTCATGAAAATCATATTCAAATTAAAATATATTACATACACATTTTTCGTGTTTATTTCCTTGATTCTCTCATGTCAATATCAGCCTTCAAGAGCATGGAAACATTTTACTAAATTAATGGCAAAAAAATAATTCTGACAACACATTGTTATATACGGTATTTCATTACATGAGTTAGAAAAGAAAATTCATCAGAACATGTATACTTTGTAATAGTTTGCTGATGGCTATCCAGTAGTAAAGAACTGTTTGATTTTATGTGTTAAGAAGAAATAGTTTGTGTATTTCCTTAATTTGCTATTTTGTTTGATATTAAGCACCAAAAGGAATGCATTGTGCATTATATAATTTTAAGGTTTTATATGCATTTTATTTGCAAGCACATTTTATATATTTTAGTGTTAAAGGTTTATATAATTTATAACCAAGCCTATATTCAGATATGCTCATTGGCTTTAGAATATATTGTGACTTCTAATAACAATGTGACATAATGAAATAAAGAACAAAATGTTCATGAGAGCAAATCATTGTGAATTTAATTATGTGGGTTGGATTGAAGAAGTCTTATTTCCGTCACATTTAGAACAGAAAATTGACTTCAAAAGAAGATGAAAACAAACAAACATAAATCCAGATGTCACTTGATCAAAGACAATAAAAGAATATAGTTGGAATAGTAGTCACTCTCACAATTAAAGATTAATATGTATGAATTAATTTTGTGAGAACGTATGAAACACTTAGGTAAATTCTTCAAGTACCACTAAAAAACAGAAAAAAGAATAGCAAATAACGAACTGAAAATTTACAGTGGAACTCCAGGTTGCAGTACATATTTTATCTTGACTATTATGTCACTCTACTCTATGAAAAATAACAAGTATGCTTCAAAATTTACCCCCCCAAAAAGCATTTTGCTAAACCATTCACTGGTATTAGGCATCTGTTCATAACTTTGTTTTCTGCTGTTGCTCAGTTATTCCTCCTAGAAATATATAAATTGACAACTGGGTATTTCCAGTTGGGGCCATGTCAATACATAGTAAGACATTGTCCATACAGCACTGACAGTACTAGGGCAGACGGATGTAGTTACTCTCATCCAAGAGAATTGGGATGACTATACTCTGATCAGAGTTTGATCCATATCAGTATAGTGGGATCTGATTTTTTTGGATGACAGAATTGGAGCAAGCTGTAAGAAGAAGATGAAGAGCAAAATTTCTCCATCTTCTCCATTGTGTGAGTGTGTGGAATTCAGACTGAACTCAGTTATCTTCCGAATGCAGTCCAGGTAATTCTATGCACTCACTGACTGGCCAATTCCAATTTGAATATCGGATCAAAAGCAGATATGTGAGTGGCCTCAGAGAAAATCATTTTTTATCTCAAAATAAAAAGTGGATATGTATTTTTAAAATGCTTAAGCAGCAGAAACACATTAAAAACTCCCTAAAATGTAATTTGCACATGACTATATCAATAAAGTTTTGTTAAACTACGTAAAAGAAAATTTCAAAAACAAAGCAGTCATATCTAAAACATGATATTCCAAAAAGTAAAAAATGTGTGATAAAAACACTTATAAAAAAGCAAAAAAAATGCAATGAAAGAAAAAACAAAAAGAACCTAATTCAGCTAATATAAAAATCTGCAAACATGAAAAATGCACCAAATACTCAAATTAGCCTTAAGGGTAATACTCTGGCTTTTTCCATTCACCACCGGAGGAGGATTGGGAGCTTACTACATTAAGAGTAGACAATATATTGTTTTCCTAGGAATATTTGCTAACAGGAAAAATGTCCTTTACAGTCATTGGCATGCTGAAAGTGTTGACGCCCTTGAAATTGCACCAGAAAATGAAGCATTTTTCCCAGAAAACTATTGCAATCACACATATTTTGTGATACATACAGTATGTTTTTTTCCTTTGTATGTATTGGAACAACACACACACAAAAAAAATAAAGTTGGACATCATTTTATACAAAACCCCAAAAATGTGCAGTACAATATTGTTGGCACCCACATCTTAATATTTGATTGCCCACCTTTTGGAACAAATAACTGCAGTCAATTGTTTCTTGCAGCCACAAACAAGCTTCTTGCCCCTCTCACCTGGAATTTTGGACCACTCCTCTCTTGCAAACTGCTTTAGGTCTCTCATATTTGACTCATAACCTAGAACGCAAACCCAGCTTTATTACACTGGGTAGTACATTGCGACCCAAAATCCATTGGTAATCTTCATATTTCATGATGTTTTGCACACAGTCAAGGTACCCAGTGCCTGAGGTAGCAAAACAACCCCAATGCATCTTTGAACCTTCACCATATTTGACTGTACACTGTGTTCCAAATTATTATGCAAATTGGATTTAAGTGTCATAAAGATTTAATTGTTTTGTTTTTCAAATAAACTTGTGGATGGTATTGTGTCTCAGGGCTCAATGGATCACTGAAATCAATCTTAAACACATGTGATAATTGGTTTTCCAGGTGATTCTAATTAAAGGAAAACTACTTAAAAATGATGTTCCACATTATTAAGCAGGTCACAGTTTTCAAGTAACATTGAAAAGAAAAAGGATCTGTCTGCTGCTGAAAAGCATCAAATAGTGCAATGCCTTAGTGACGGGATGAAAACATTAGACATTTCCTGAAAACTTAAGCGTGATCATCGTACTGTTAAGAGATTTGTGGCTGTATCTGAGCACAGATGTGTTTGTGCTGATAAAGGCATAATGAGGAAGATTTCTGCCAGGCAAGTTCATTGGATTAACAGAGCAACTGCTAAAAAGCCATTACAAAGCAGCAAACAGATATATGAAGCAGCTGGTGCCTCTGGAGTCCTTGGAACCTCAAGGTGTAGGCTCCTTCAAAGCCTTGCTGTGGTGCATAAACCTACTATTCTGACACCCCTAAACAGTGTTCACAAGCAGAAATGGTTGTATTGGGCCCACACATACATGAAGGCTAATTTCCAAACAGTCTTGTTTACTGATAAGTGTTGAGCAACCCTGGATGGTCCAGATGGATGGATGTAATAATTATAGGGGACAATTCAGGAGACTCTTTGCGTGGAACAAGACAACAGGACACAGTTTTATAAGTGGCAAAGTTTATATTATCACACGGTGATTCAAGCAGGTGCAGAGAGAAACTCAAGTCCACAACACTTGGTGCAAATAATAAACACAGCTTAGCAGTCAATAGGAAACTTCAGAGGTAGATGCAAACAAACCAAAAGTCTATGAAGCACAGTTATTCTTGAGGAAACTTGACACGAATAGATCCTTGACTTAGTCTAGACACAGATAGATATGCTTATTAGGCAGTTCAAATCATATCTTAGCTCAACCAGGGAGGCCTGGTTAATAGTCTCAGGTTTTGCAGAGCAGAAACAGCTTACATGTCCAGCAAATGCAGATGGAAGTGACACGAGCAGCAGATGAAGGAGGATTACTGAACACTGGTGTATGCAGCAGGAACTCAGAGCAGAGTGGCAGGATCTCCAACACAGGTTCACAGGAGCAGGTGCAGGTGCAATGCCAGGGAGTAATCAGGAGCTGGATGCAAAGCAGAATAATCTAGCACAGACTGAAGGCTGGGGTGGAGTTTTATAGCAGGAAGACAAGTGCACATGAGACCAAAGACGCCATGTTGGAAAAGGGCAGTAATGCACAAAAGGTAAAAAATGTTCAGAGTCCTGACAATGGAGTAGTGGATGGTTGGTGGATGGCCACCATGTCCCAACAAGGCTGCAACGTCAGCAAGGAGGTGGAGGAGTCATGTTTTGGGCCGGAATCATGGAGAAACAGCTGGTAGGGCCCTTTAAGGTTCCTGAAGGTGTGAAAATGTCCTCTGCAAAGTATATAGAGTTTCTGACTGACAACTTTCCTCCATGGTATAAAGAGCAGAAATGTGCCTTCAGGAGCAAAATCATCTTCATGCATGACAATTAGTGTTGAGCATTCCGATACCGCAAGTACTTAGCGGTATCGGAATTCCGATACTTTTGTTGTATCGGGAATCGGTATCGGGATCAATATAATGTGTAAAATAAAGAATTAAAATAAAAAATATTGCTATACTCACTCTCTGACGCAGCCTACACCTTACCGAGGAAACCGGCAGCCTTGTTTGCTTAAAATGCGCGCGTTTACTGCCTTCCGTGACGTCACGGCTTCTGATTGGTCACGTGCCGCCCATGTGACCGCGACGCGACCAATCACAACAAGCCGTGACGTAATTTTCAGGTCCTGAATGCCTAATTCTGAAAATTACGTCACGGCTTGTGATTGGTCACGTGCCGCCCATGTGACGTGACGCGACCAATCACAAGCCGTGACATTGACTTGTATTGGTATCGGGTATCAGTATCGGATTAGATCCGATACTTTGCCGGTATCGGCCAATACTTTCCGATACCGATACTTTCAAGTATCGGACGGTATCGCTCAACACTAATGACAATGCACATCTCATGCTCCAAAGAATACTTCTGAGTCATTGGCTGATATGGGCATAAAAGGATATAAACTCATGGTGTGGCCACCATCTTCCCATGACCTCAACCCTATAGAGAACCTTTGGAGTATCATCAAGCAAAAGATCTATGAGGGTGGGAGGTAGTTCACATCAAAACAGCAGCTCTGGGAGGCTATTCCAACTTCATGCAAAGAAATACAAGCAGAAACTCTCCAAAAACTCACAAGTTCAATGGATGCAAGAATTGTGAAGGTGATATCAAAGAAGGTTCCTATGTTAACATGTAACTTGGCCTGTTAGGAGGTTTTGGAGTTAAATAGCTTTTTTTGTTCAGTGAATGTGACCTCCTAATGCTGCAAATTCAACAAATGAGCATTTTCAGTTCTTTAAAACATATCAAATGTTTAGAAATTCTACTGTGCCTAATAATTTGGAACAGTGCATTTTGAGTTTTTATTTATTTTGGAGATTATACTGTTATCATTGGGAGGTTTCTTCAATAAAATTCGATGTATACTCTAATGGGTGATGACTTTTATTAGACTGACTGTCATTTGCACCGACCATTTAGGAAAATGTGAGAAAAATGTAATTTGCATAATAATTTGGAACATAGTGTAGATACTGTGTTCTTTTTTTGTAGGCCTCATTCCATTTTTGGTAAGCAACAGAATGATTTGCTTTACTAAAAAGCTCTATCTTGCTCTCATCTCTCATCTGTCTACAAGACACTTACCCAGATGGATTTTTGCTAACTCACTTACATTTTTACAAACTGCAGTCTAGCTTTTTTATGTCTGTGTAAGCAGTGAGGTCCTCCTGAGACTCACGCCATAGTGTTTAATTTCATTCAAATGTCGACAGATAGTTTGCTCTGACACTGATGCACCCTGAGTCTGGAAGACAGTTTGAATTTCTTAGGAATTTGATTGGGGCCACTTATCTACCATCTGTATTATCTTGAATTGTAACCTTTCATCAATTTTTCTCTGTCATCCACATCCTGGGAGATTAGCTACAGTGCCATAGGTTGTATATTTCTGACTATGTTGCGCACCATGGACAGAGGAACATTAAAATCTTTGAAGATGGACTTGTAACCTTGAGATTGCTGATATTTTTCAATAATAAGTTCTCTTCTCCTCTTTCTGTTCTCCATGCTTAGTGTGGCACACACAGATTCACACAAAGATCGAGTCAACTTGTTTCCTTTTTATCTTTTTCAGGTGTGATTTTCATGTTGCCCACACCTGTTACTTGCCACACTTGAGATAGAATGAACATTACCTGCTTGAAACAGAGTTGTTTACTCATAATTTTGGAAAGATGTAAAAAATGTTGTTATTCGAGCCCTGATCCCCTTGCCAGTGAGCCACATCCTTGTTTATAAAAGGTTCATAGATTATTATTTTTTAAATAGACTGGGACATACTTTGAGGAGGAACTGTTAATAAACAAATTCAACAACAATTCATTGGGATTTGAGTTTTGTTTACCACAAAAATTGGGTATTTAGATTTGGTATTTTCTATTTTCCAACAGAAAAAAAGGCAACACATTTCAAGAATTTTAATGTAAACAGTTACTTAAAGTTTTCAAGGAACACTATCCAAAGTGGATTAGAAATATCCCTTACTAGAAAAAATTGTACGTTCGATGAAGATTTTACCAAATGAAGCCCATTGTGGAGACATAAGGGTCAGTGGCTGCTCTCGTTTGCTGGCCAAGCTGTATTTACAAAGACCGCATGGACCAGGGTTCATTCCACTGAACACCTGCTTTCCTTTACTGTGGGCAGAATACTTCTCAGACAATACAGGATGAGGGAAAAACAGTGTGGCAATAATTTATTGAACCATCAACATACAGAACAGTCCTAGCAAATATAAGATGGTGCAAATTACAGAGTTTCATTCTTCCTCTGACCTGCCTGGATTAGAAAAGCTGTGACCTAGGGACTTTCAGGGCCGACTACCCCCACCAATAACATCCCGCTTTTGGTGGGCACACACAGAAAGGAGGTAGTGACAAGCTTAGGAAGATCACTGTACAGTGGTGGACACCGCGATGCCAGCTACCCCACAGGCTGAAATCTCTCTTCTCTCAACATCCAGCATGACACTCGAGATACTGTTTGGCAGGCTCTACAGACATCTGTATTCACACTTTATCCCAGTATACGTTACTGACGAAGGTCCTTTTGTGTGACCGAAACGTTTATTGTTTGGGATACAATAAATTATCTACTTCTTCTTACCACAAAGTTGAGTGCCGGGTTTTGTATTTCTTGTGATAACGGTTTGGGAACCTACCCATGCACCTTCCCGGGTTGTGCACATGTTGATCTGTTGCAAGATTAGGAAGCTGACCGTTCATTGAGATACAGTTAGGTCCATATATATTTGGACAGAGACAACATTTTTCTAATTTTGGTTATAGACATTACCACAATGAATTTTAAACAAAACAATTCAGATGCAGTTGAAGTTCAGACTTTCAGCTTTCATTTGAGGGTATCCACAATAAAATTGGATGAAGGGTTTAGGAGTTTCAGCTCCTTAACATGTGCGACCCTGTTTTTAAAGGGACCAAAAGTAATTGGACAATTGACTCCAAGGCTATTTCATGAACAGGTGTGGGCAATACCTTCGTTATGTCATTCTCAATTAAGCATATAAAAGGTCTGGAGTTGATTTGAGGTGTGGTGCTTGCATTTGGAAGGTTTTGCTGTGAAGTAAACATGCGGTCAAAGGAGCTCTCCATGCAAGTGAAACAAGCCATCCTTAAGCTGCGAAAACAGAAAAAAACAAGCCGAGAAATTGCTACAAAATTAGGAGTGGCAAAATGTACAGTTTGGTACATCCTGAGAAAGAAAGAAAGCACTGGTGAACTCATCAATGCAAAAAGACCTGGGCGTCCACGGAAGACAACAGTGGTGGATGATCACAGAATAATCTCCATGGTGAAGAGAAACCTCTTCACAACAGCCAACCAAGTGACCAACACTCTCCTCGGCGTATCAATATCCAAATCTATCATAAAGAGAAGACTGCATGAAAGTAAATACAGAGGGTTCACTGCACGGTGCAAGCCACTCATAAGCATCAAGAATAAAAAGGCTAGACTGGACTTTGCTAAAAAACATCTAAAAAAGCCAGCACAGTTCTGGAAGAACACTCTTTGGACAGATGAAACCAAGATCAACCTCTAACAGAATGATGGAAAGAGAAAAGTATGGCGAAGGCGTGGTACAGCTCATGATCCAAAGCATACCACATCATCTGTAAAACACGGCAGAGGCAGTGTGATGGCTTGGGCATGCATGGCTGCCAGTGGCACTGGGTCACTAGTGTTTATTGATGATGTGACACAGGACAGAAGCAGCCGAATGAATTCTGAGGTATTCAGAGCCATACTGTGTGCTCAGATCCAGTCAAATGCAGCCAAACTGATTGGTCGTCGTTTCATACTACAGATGGACAATGACCCAAAACATGAAGCCAAAGCAACCCAGGAGTTAATTAAATCAAAGAAGTGGAATATTCTTGAATGGCCAAGTCAGTCACCTGATCTCAACCCAATTGAGCATGCATTTCACTTGTTAAAGACTAAACTTCAGACAGAAAGGCCCACAAACAAACAGCAACTGAAAACCACCGCAGTGAAGGCCTGGCAGAGGATCAAAAAGGAGGAAACACAGCGTCTGGTGATGTCCATGAGTTCAAGACTTCAGGCAGTCATTGCCAACAAAGGGTTTTCAACCAAGTACTAAAAATGAACATTTTATTTAAAATTATTTAATCTGTCCAATTACTTTTGGTCCTTTTAAAAACAGGGTGGCACATATTAAGGAGCTGAAACTCCTAAACCCTTCATCCGATTTTAATGTGGATACCCTCAAATGAAAGCTGAAAGTCTGAACTTCAACTGCATCTGAATTGTTTTGTTTAAAATTCATTGTGGTATTGTCTATAACCAAAACTAGAAAAATGTTGTCTCTGTCCAAATATATATGGACCTAACTGTATGTGGCTAGATTACCTGATTGTCCCAACCTGGCTTCTACTAACATCACCATTGGTTCATTGATGGTCAATGGATTAGATCTGTATTCCACCAGCTGGGGCCATGGTCCTTTAAGTTTACATCCTGCAGATTGTCAAATCTGTATTCCTCTGGTTGGAGACATTGTGCCTTGACTACTGTCATGTAGAGTCTTACATCTGTGTTCCTCCAGTTGGAGCCATGGTTCTCTGGCTGCTGATCAGTATGGTCTCAAATCGGTATTGCTCCAGATGGAGCCATTGTTCCCCAGCTGCTGTTCTGTAGCATTTTTCTGCAGAAGGATAGAGGTTCCTTTCTATACCCACATCTGTCCTTCTGGCCACCATCCACAGGTTAAGGGGAAGATGTGATTAGGTCAACTCTCATTGTTTGACAATTCAATCAATCTGCATAGTTTGTCCTTCAATGTTTGCATGTCAACAAGCTGCATGGTCTGATACAATGGGTAATCAACAAATTAGTAAGCATCAATTGTTCAATGGCCCCGCATTCCTGTCTTCCAAGGACAGCAACACAATAATTTGCAACAAACATCAAATCAAGAGTCAATGTTCAGGCTCATATGAACAATGGCTTAGGAGTCTTGACCTACCATAAGATGCATCTGGCCTAATTAAGAACAAATTCTGCATTATCATAACTTCAACAAACATCAATTCAAGAGTCAATGTTCAAGCTCATATAAGCAATGGCCTATGTCTCCTGACCTAATGAAAAATATGTCTGACCTAACTAAGATTTTATGCTGTGTCGTCATACCCATAATTTACAAAAACAATTTGAGGAGAAGAAATAACCCAAGGAGATTTTGAAAGATGCCAATGAACACACTAGAAAATTAAATAATATAGATTGCTTCAATGAAGAAGGGGCCACCAATAAAAAATAGAAAAAAACTAATAAAGAGGAATCAAAATTAAACATAAAAATTAAATAAAGTTTCATCACCATTTTCAACTAGTCTCATAAAAATATAAAAAGTGTTTTGACAAAATATTGGCCAATATGTTTTCAGAGGTTCTACCGAAAAGACCTAATATAATTTTTTGTAGGAGCATGAATTTGAAAAAATACATTTCCCTAAGTAAGATTAATTTGATTAAATCCTCTATTATTTTCACTCAAGGGTTTATTTCCCCAACACTAATCATGGGGTCCTTCTGTTGTGGGGAGTCAAATATCTCTGTTGCAATATGATATAAATTTGTAGCGTAGAATTCAAATCTACAATCACAGGAGAAATTGATCAAATAACTCAATTTTTGAATTGCAATACGAATTATGTTTATTTATTGTAAGGCGACTGCAACCTTCAAAACGTTCGTCATACTATAAAACGAAGAATAAAAAACGTATATACACTGGCGCTTATTCACCTGGAAGGATGAGGTAGGAAGCCACGGAAGCTGCAGGTGGTTAAAACAGGTTCTGTGCAAAACTCTGTTAAAAATTAAACCCTGACGAAGAGGGGAGTTACCTCTCGAAACTAGTTGGCAGCTTGTCTCTCTCGCGCACCCGTCCCAGCTTTCTGTGACGTCACACTAGCTCTGCCCCATCTCGGCACCGCGTCCTCAGCGTTGCTTCCGGCCGGTGCACGCGAGGCGCTGGTACCTCCTCACCACTCGCCGGTACGTTCTCGTCCAGGAACCGCGGCCTCTGGCACGTACACCGGACTCTAACCCGCCCAGCTCAGCGGGTTACTTTATCGGCACCGTATCAAAGTGGACTACCTTGCCTACCTCACCACAGGTACCTTCATAAGCAAACATGTGGTGAGTGCCAACTAATTCCTATTAATACCACTGCAATCATTGTGGCCACTAACGTCCTAATATTCTAGTGTATTGCTTGCAAATCACTTCATTCTCTACTTTGTTTACTCACCAGCATCAGTTTAGCACACCGTGGAAAGACAAATACCAAAACCTCACATAAGAACATCCCAAGTGTAAACTGTACAACCTTATATAAGGAGTAAGTGCACCCAGCTAATACCCTTGATACTTTGTGTGTACAATATAAACAATATACCGAGGTTTTACACACTTTGCCTTCCAGTATCGGTTCACTACACTGTGGAAAGAGAAACTATTAACCCCACATTGAAACACCACAGGTGCAACCTATACAGCCTCATAAAAAGAGTAAGTGTATGGAACCAACACTTTTGATAAATTCATTTGCACGGTCCAAATCAAATAATATATCACTCTGCTGTACACTTTACCTTTCAGCAAACCACTGTAACCAGGTGTAACCCTTCACTCACAAGGGACCCCAGACAACATAGTAATAGCCATATCAAAAGTAAGTACATTGATATTCCAGTTTCGGTTTAGCGCGGTGGTTAATAGTATTATTAATCATACTATAAAACCAGTTTACTACAGGATTATCAAACACAGATATAATTTATGTTATGGCATAACCAATCATAACTTGTCAAGGCATTTCTTAGTAGAACATCAAAAAGATCTGAAAAGATTACAACTAATGATGGGCAAACCCATGGATGTTTGGATCCGGCATGTTAGGCCGAACATTTAAAAACAATTTGGTTTGGGTACCTGAACTCTAACGCAAACCACATTCAGATGAATGGGGGGCCTGAAAATCCATGATTTGCCATGCTGTCATCTGTATCACAGCACTGCAAACACGGGTTCGGATCGACAGTAATATCATTATCAACAGTTAGAGATCTGCGTTTTCCATGCTGTCTGATAACAGCATGAGCAGCAGCTGTGACTGGCGGTAAAAAGATTACCTCTGGTTACAGGCATCGGCAATGAGAGAGTACTACGCTCATCAGGCTACACCTGCTGTCTCTGCAAAAAAAAATCAGGAGCCTCTGATTGGAGTATTCATGAGCCGGCACCTGTGCTATAAATAAATAAATGTAAAAATAAAATGAAATGGGGTCTATTCTATTTTTGATAACTAGCGCAGTCAAAACTGACAGCTGCGGTCTGCAACCTACAGATGATAGCTTTATCATGGCTGGTTATCAAGAATAGAAGGGTCCCCACACCCTTTTTTAAGGTTATTTAAATAAACAATTTAAAAAAATGGTGTGAGTCAACGCCATTTTTGACAACAAGCCAAGCTAAAGCAGACAGGTGGGGGCTGGTCTTCTCAGGCTGGTAAGGGGCTGTGGATATTGGCCTCCTCACCCTTAAAATAGCAACCTGCAGCTTACCCAGGAAAGGCACATCTACTTTTTCCACTTGCCCTGATGTGGTGGGAAGTGAAGCAATGGTTGTGAGGTTGACGGCAGCTGTTTTTTTGCTGCTGATATAAACCCACAGGTTAGTAATCGAGAGGTGTCTATAAAACACCCTATTAATGACCACATAGTTAGAATCCTTTATTTGAAAGAAAGAGACAGACTCCTTTATTTGAAATAAAAATAAAAAAGTACAGTTACTCTGACCTGATGCCAAATCCATAGAAGCTCTTGTCACCTGTAAAAAAACAGAAAATAATAAACAAACATGATTCTCACCTTATGCATAATCCATTTATGCCCATATCCTCTGTAAAAATGGAAAAATAATAAACAGCAATATCTCTCACCTGTCTGACTTGAAGATAATTCATACCGTCCCATGACGATCCATATGATTTTTATAGTGGTCACATCAGTGATGCGATTGTTATCCCTGCCAACCGGAGCACACTGACAGGAGTATAATTGCTTCTGCAGCATGTAAGGGTAAAAAAGTTCACCGGAGTTCAAAACTGATGAACCCTGGTGACCTCACTAATGGCACCACTCGCTGTGTGAGAATTTTCTCATCGGCATGACTAAGCAGCTACCTTGGTGTTCACTGGAACTTCTATTGGTGAGGTCAGGCTTGTGTGACAGGTAGCTTCCAGGTACCACTCCATAGTGGTGTCTGGAGGTAGCAGCTGAACCACAAAGGGACAAGACACTGTAAAGACAGATGCTTGTAGGTATACTCTCTGATACAGCTGACTCACAGACAGTCAGATACTGGCAGCCACAGCTGGTATGCAGACAGGTTAGCGTGGGTGGGAACAACTTATATAAAGGCATGTGCATGCTGGCATGGCTGATATACTCTGCCAGTATATCAGCCATTCCCACCTGCACCTGCCAGTTTATCAGTCTTTCCCATGGGCACGGCTGATAAATTGAAAGGCAGGCGGGCACAGGTAGGAGCCAGTTCAGACTGGATGGACAGGAACAGCATCAGAAAGGACTGGGTCACTGGCAGGTATGACTGGAATACAGGAACAGGTAGTACCCAGTTCAGACTGGACAGACAAGGAACCGCAGGGGCGGAAAGGAAAGGAACTGCAGATGCGGACAAGCAAGGTACCGCAGATGTGGTTAAGCAGGAACTGCAGATGCAGAAAAGCAGGAAACCGCAGATGCAAACAAATATGAAACTGGAGATTCCCACTTGGACAGAAAGGAGCAGGTTCACACAGAACAGAGATGGTAAGGATTGATATAGACAGGACAGACTGGACCAAGTTCACACAGGATGAACATAAGGACAAGTACACACTTGTCAGACAGAGCTAAATTTTCACAGGATGCTTACTATGAAGTAGGAAGTGTACACTCAAATCACTAATGTTGCACAGTGACAACAGAATAGCGATAGCTACTGGTTCAGACACTGCAGGTTAGCAATAGGTACTGGTTATGACACTACAGGTTTTAGAGATAGGTATTGACACTGCAGTTTTTAGTGATAAGTACTGTTTCAGAGACCACAGGATAAGCAATAGGTACTGATTCAGACAGGAGGTTTAGAGATAGGTAATGGTAAAAACACAGCAGGTTTAAGGAAAGATCCCAATTATATACAAACAGGTTCATGGAAAGGTCCTAATACAGACTACATCAGGCACAGGTACAGGCTCAGGGTATCGGCCTGGTCATATAGACCCAGAGAAACAGGAACAGGCAAGATCAGATACTGGTACAGGTTTCAGGGTACAGGCCTGGGCATATACACCCAGGGAAACAGGTTCTGACAACATAACAAACAAGACAGGACCTGGCAACTCAGTAGTTGCATACATGTTGAATGAAAATGTTGCTCATGCACCTCCCAACAGGTGGAGGTGCCTTAAATACCAAGTGCATATCTATGATAAGGACACTGTGTTGTTCCATGCTGCTTACGAAAATTACGTTGGACCGCAGTCTGTTTTTTAATTTATTTTTTTATTCAAAATACACACCCAAGGAAGTCTTAGTTCACAGCCTTCAGGTGTTCCAGCAATTGGAAACTCCAGTAACTTTAAAATGTCCCTTAAAGTTTCCCATGAGGTTCCTAGGCCTGAAGGTTACCTGAGTTCAAGCCACTGGTTCTCACGATGGCTCCAGTGCCGGAATGCTAAATGGCTATGATGTGACATTACGGTTCATGTTAATAAATTTAAAAAAATGAAAAAAACTGCTTGGGGGTCCCCTATAATTTTCCTAAGCAGCAGAGGGAAAGCCGACAGCTGAGGAATGATGTTAGTATTCTAGGAAGGAGGGCAACATTTCTAAAGGTTCCCAGGTTTTTAATATCAGCGCACACCTATTTAGTTAGCCTTTACTGGTTATTTTATAGGAGCTACCCAAGAAAAAATGACTCATTCCCCCCATAATTTCAAACCAGCAAAGGCTAAACAATGGCAAAACTGACAGGTGTGGACTGATATTATTAGCTAGGGAAGGAGCTAGGGAAATTGATCCTCCTCTCAGGTTAAGAACATCAGCCCTCAGCCGCCCAAGAGAAGGTGCATCAATAAGATGCTCCAAATCTGGCACTTTACCTTGTTCTTCCCACTTGCCTTGTGGCGGTAGCAAGTATGGTAATATTTGTGGGGTTAATGTCACTTTTGTATTATCAGTTGACTGCAAGTCCAGGGGTTAGTAATGTAGAGGAATCTATAACCATGTAGTAAGTTTGTAAATAAACACACAGCATGAATAAATCAAATAAATAAAAATCAACACCCTGTTTTTTTTTACATTTATTTAAAGACAAAATGACAAAGTTATACTCTCCATATGCCTATTACATTGAAGCCCTTGTCCCCAGTAAAAGCCATTGTATATAGGTGACATTGCTGTGTCTATATACAGTGTATCTATATCTATCTATAAATATATATATATATATATATATATATATATATATATATAGATACTGTATATATATATAGAGAGAGAGAGAGGTAGAAAAAGAGGATGAGCACCAGTAAAAATTCCTTAAAGCATGCATGCTTCCCTGACCAGCATTCCAATGGCTTTTCTGACAGTAAACAAAAGGGAAAAGCACAAAAGATGTAAAAAAGTGGACTTTAATGCCCTGTGGTGTGGCAACGTTTCGGATAAAACAAATTGAGAAAGGATTTGTTTTATACTAAACGCTGCCACGCCACAGGGCATAAAAGTCCTCTTATTTACATCTTTTTGTGCTGTTTCCCTTTTTGTATACTATAGAGCGAGAGAGAGAAAATAACGCAGAAAGCAGCACTTGAACAATAGCAGTAGTTGGGTGCAGGGCTTCACAGGTACATACCTGTCTTTATATTAGAAAAAAAAGCAAACAAGCAGCACACCATCATTTTAGTTCATATCTGTTATTTTATATATATATATATATATATATATATATATATATATATATATACATAGTGCCGAAGGATTTTATTTGCAACACTATAAAGTGAAATACAAAAGTTCCTATAGCGCAATATAATATAAAAATTCATAAGCAAGTCAATTGATTGCAATCGGACCACCCCCCGGGTGAGTATATTAAAACTTATTTTTCTTATCTTCCAGGTTGGACAGGGGGATTATATACAGCATTATAGAATGCTGTAGATAAGCCCTGAAAGGCAGTGGCCGCATCTTATATTGGCCAAACCTGGTGACAGGTTCCCTTTAATACTTGTGGCAAACCCTTGTTGGCAAGCACAGCAGTCAGACATTTTTTGTAGTTGATGATGAGGTTTGCACACATGTCAGGAGGAATTTTGGTCCACTCCTCTCTGCAGATCATCTCTAAATCATTAAGGTTTTGAGGCTGTCGCTTGGTAACTTGGAGCTTCAACTCCCTCCATAATTTTTCTATGGGATTAAGGTCTGGAGACTGGCTAGGCCACTCCATTACCTTAATGTGCTTCTTTTTGAGCCACTTCTTTGTTGCCTTGGATGTATGTTTTTGGTCATTGTCTTGCTGGAAGACCCAGCCATGACCCATTTTTAATGTCCTGGCGGAGGGAAGGAGGTTGTCACTCAGGATTTTACTGTACATGGCTCCATCCATTCTCCCATTGATGCAGTGAAGTAGTCCTGTGCCCTTAGCAGAGAAACACCCCCAAAACATAATGTTTCTACCTCCATGCTTGACAGTGGGAACGGTGTTCTTTGGGTCATAGGCAGCATTTCTCTTCCTCCAAAAAGGCGAGTTGAGTTAATGCCAAATACCTCAATTTTTGTCTCATCTGACCACAGCACTTTCTCCCAATCACTCACAGAATCATCCAGGTGTTCATTGGAAAACTTCAGACGGGCCTGCACATGTGCAGGGGGACCTTACGGTCACTACTAGGGTTGAGCGACCTTTAGTTTTTTAGGGTCGAGTCGGGTTTTGTGAAACCCGACTGTCTTAAAAGTTGAGTCGAGTGAAATCGGCCGACCACCGTCAAAAGTCGGGTTTCGGCCAAAACACGAAACCCAATGAAGGAATTTATATAATTTTTTTTTTTTTCCTCCTCCTCCTCCTCCTCCTCCTCCTCCTCCTCCTCCTCCGTCCCAGCACAGAAAATTTCGTATTGCACATTCCAAATCCCTACTGCGCACAAGCGATAACATGACGATAGGCGTTCACTCCCCTAACACCTATGTCATCACTCTGCCCACGCTCATTCATTGGCTGAAAAAATGGCGCTAATCGCGTCATACGAAACGCGACTTTCGCACCATGATCGCGTACCGCATGGCCGACCCCGCACAGGGATCGGGTCGGGTTTCATGAGACGCCGACTTTGCCAAAAGTCGGCAACTTATGAAAATGAACGACCCGTTTCGCTCAACCCTAGTCACTACAAGATTTTAAACCTTTACGGCGTAATGTGTTACCAATTGTTTTCTTGGTACCTCTGGTCCCAGCTGCCTTGAGATCATTAACACATTCACCAGTTTAGTTTTAGGCTGATCTGTAGAAACCTCCAGAATTGATCCCTCGAGCAGTGGAAACATGTGCTATTCTCAGACGAATCATCGTTTACCCTATTTCCGACCTTTGGCTGAGTGTATGTTTGGAGACACCCGAAAGAAGCATTCCATCCAGACTGCCTTCTCCCAACCGTAAAACATGGTGGAGGTTCTGTGATGATCTGGGGTGCTATTTCTTGGAGATCTGCTGGGCCAATGATATCCCTTCATGGAAGAATTAACAACCGAGATTATTTAGGCATTTTGTGCGACCAAGTGCATCCAATGGTTCAAGCACTGTTCCCGGAGGGGAACGCCATCTTTCAGGATGATAATGCACCAATTCATACATCTAGAATAGTTAAAGCATGGCACGAGGAACATTCTAATGAAGTTGAGCATCTCATCTGGCACCCACAATCCCCAGACCTCAACATTATTGAGCATGTATGGCCGATTTTAGAGATTCAAGCTAGACGTCGATTTCCGCCGCCATCGTCGCTCAAAGAACTCTGTGACACACACATGGAGTTTAATGTGTTAGATTCTAAAATGGTGTCACTTGTCAGGGATTTTCACTGTTTAGGAACATCAGAGGCTCTCAAACGCGACATGGCGTCAGCCAATTTTTCAAGCAAATTTTACTTTCAAAAAGTCAAATGGCGCTCCTTCCCTTTCAAGCCCTGCCTTGCACCCAAACAGTGGTTTTCTCCTTTATACATGGTATCAGAATTCTCAGGAGAAATTGCATTTTGCAATTTCTCTTGTTACCCTTATGAAAATGCAATATTTTGTGCTAAAAACATATTTGTGGAGGAAATTAGATATTTTTTATTTTTATGACTCAACGTTGTAAACTTCTGTGAAACACCTGAGGGTTAAATGTGCTCACAACACATCTATATCAGTTCCCTGAGAGGTCTAGTTTCCAAAATGGTGTCACTTGTGGGGGATTTTCACTCATTAGGCACATCAGAGGCTCTCTAAATGCGACATGGCGTCAGCCAATTGTTCCAGCAAAGTTTGCATTCAAAAAGTCAAATTATTTATTATTATTTATTTATTGTTATAGCGCCATTTATTCCATGGCGCTTTACAAGTGAGGAGGGGTATACATAATAAAAACAAGTACAATAATCTTGAACAATACAAGTCATAACTGGTACAGTAGGAGAGAGGACCCTGCCCGCGAAGGCTCACAATCTACAAGGGATGGGTGAGAATACAGTAGGTGAGGGTAGAGCTGGTCATGCAGCGGTTTGGTCGATCGGTGGTTACTGCAGGTTGTAGGCTTGTCGGAAGAGGTGAGTCTTCAGATTCTTTTTGAAGGTTTCGATGGTGGGCGAGAGTCTGATGTGTTGTGGTAGAGGGTTCCAGAGTAGGGGTGATACGCGAGAGAAATCTTGTATACGATTGTGGGAAGAGGAGATAAGAGGGGAGTAGAGAAGGAGATCTTGTGAGGATCGGAGGTTGCGTGTAGGAAAGTACCGGGAGATGAGGTCAGAGATGTAAGGAGGAGACAGGTTGTGGATGGCTTTGTACGTCATGGTTAGGGTTTTGTACTGGAGTCTCTGGGCAATGGGGAGCCAGTGAAGGGATTGACAGAGGGGAGAGGCCGGAGAATAGCGGGGGGACAGGTGGATTAGTCGGGCAGCAGAGTTTAGAATAGATTGGAGGGGTGCGAGAGTGTTTGAGGGGAGGCCACAGAGCAGGAGGTTGCAGTAGTCAAGGCGAGAGATGATGAGGGCATGGACTAGGGTTTTTGCAGATTCTTGGTTGAGGAATGAACGGATTCGTGCAATATTTTTGAGTTGAAGTCGGCAGGAAGTGGAAAGGGCTTGGATATGTGGTTTGAAGGAGAGATCAGCATCAAGGATAACCCCGAGGCAGCGAGCTTGTGGGACTGGGGAGAGTGGGCAGCCGTTTACTGTAATGGATAGGTTCATTGGGGGGGTCACGTGAGATGGGGGAAAGATGATGAATTCTGTTTTGTCCATGTTAAGTTTCAGAAATTTAGCGGAGAAGAAGGATGAAATAGTGGACAGACATTGAGGGATTCTGGTTAGTAGGGAGGTGATATCTGGTCCAGAGATGTAGATCTGTGTGTCATCAGCATAGAGGTGATACTGAAAGCCATGAGATTCTATGAGCTGTCCCAGGCCAAAGGTGTAAATGGAGAAGAGCAGGGGCCCAAGGACTGAACCTTGTGGGACTCCGACAGATAGGGGGCGAGGTGAGGAGGTGGTGTGTGAGTGGGAGACGCTGAATGTCCGGTCTGTTAGGTATGATGAGATCCAGGATAGGGCCAAGTCTGTGATGCCAAGGGATGAGAGGGTCTGTAATAATAGGGAATGGTCCACTGTGTCAAAGGCAGCCGACAGGTCGAGGAGGAGGAGAACAGAGTAGTGTCGCTTGCTCTTGGCGGTTAAGAGGTCATTGGTGACCTTAGTTAGCGCAGTTTCAGTGGAATGGTGTGACCGGAAGCCAGATTGTAAGCGGTCAAAGAGGGAGCAAGAAGAGAGATGGGAGGACAGTTCAAGGTAGACGTGTTGTTCCAGTAGTTTTGAGGCATAGGGGAGAAGTGATATAGGGCGATAGCTAGATACAGAGGATGGGTCAAGAGAGGGCTTTTTGAGGATAGGTGTGATGGAGGCATGTTTAAAGCTTGAGGGGAAAACACCAGTTGTTAGTGATAGGTTGAAGAGATGGGTTAGGGTTGGGATGAAGATTGTGGTGAGGTTTGGGATGAGGTGGGATGGGAGCGGGTCAAGTGCACAGGTGGTGAGATGCGATCTTGAGAGTAGAGTGGCAAGTTGATCTTCTGTAATGGTGGAGTAGTTGGTTTTGGAGGTGGAGGGTAGGGAAGTTGGGAGGAAGGGCTCTGGGGCTTGTTGACCAAAACTGTCTCTGATGTTATCAATCTTCTGCTTGAAGAATGAGGCAAAGTCTTCAGCAGAGATAAGTGAGGAGGGAGGAGGTGCTGGGGGACGGAGGAGAGAATTGAAGGTGTTGAATAACTGTTTAGGGTTGTGAGACAGGGAGGATATGAGAGATGAGAAGTAGGTTTGTTTAGCTGTGGCGAGTGCGGTCTTGAAAGTAGTGAGGGACTGTTTGAATGCGATTAAGTGGTCGTTGGAGTGGGATCTTTTCCATCTGCGCTCAGCAGCCCTGGAAGCTCGCCTCAGTTCTTTGGTCAGGCTGGTGTGCCAGGTGATCCTTCCCTTCTCAGCTCTGCCGTGTGTCCTAACAGTGGTTCTCTCCCTCATATGCAGTATCATCGTAATAAGGAGAAATTGCATAACAAATTGTTTGGTGCAATTTCTACTGTTACCCTTATGAAAATGCAATATTTTGTGTTAAAAACATATTTGTGGAGAATTTTTTTTTTTTAATTTTAAGGCTCAATGTTATAAAATTCTGTGAAACACCTGAGGGCTTAGTGTGCTCATCATCCATTTAGATCAGTTTGCTGAGGGGTCTAGTTTCCAAAATGGTGTCACTTGTCAGGGATTTTCACTGTTTAGGGACATCAGAGGCTCTCAAAATCGAAATGGCGCCAGCCAATTGTTCAAGCAAATTTTGCACTCATAAAGTCAAATGGCGCTCCTTCGCTTTCAAGCTCTGCTTTGCGCCTAAACAGTTGTTTTCTCCCTTATGTGGTGTATCAGAATTTTCAGGAGAAATGACACAACAAATTTTGGGGTCCACTTTTTCCTGCTATCCTTGTATAAATAAAAAAATTTGGATCGGAATTAAATTTTCTGTGAAAAAAGATAAATGATCATTTTTTTACACATTCCAAAAATTCTTGTGAGCACTTGAAGCGTTAGTAAACTTCTTGAATATGGTTTTGAGCACCTTTGAGGGGTGCAGTTTTTAGAATGGTGTCAATTTTGGGTATCTACTATCATGTTGACCCCTCAAAGTGACTTCATATGTCATGTGGTCCCTAAAAAAAAAATGGTGTTGTAAAAATGAGAAATCGCTAGTCAGCTTTTAACCCTTATATAGCTTCCTAACAAAATAAATTTTGGTTGCAAAATGATGCTGATATAAAGAAGACATTTGGGAAATGTTACTTTTTAAGTATTTTTTGTGACATATCTCTGTGGTTTAAGGGCATGGAAATTCAAATTTGGAAAATTGTAAAATTTTCAGAATGTGTGCCAAATTTCTGTTTTTTTCACAAATAAACGCAAGTCGTATCAAATTAATTTTAACATTGTCATGAAGTAAAATATGTCATGAAAAAACAGTCTCAGAATCACCGGTATCCATTGATGTGTTCCAGAGTTATTACTCCATAAAAGGACAGTGGTCAGAATTGTAAAAATTGGCTTAGTCATTAAAGTGCAAACCACCCTTGGGGGGAAAGGGGTTAAAGGAAAACGGAAATGTGAAGGACAAGAAAAAGAAGAACAATGTGCCTGCTGGGGGAGAAAGGACAAGAACCCGTGCAGAACAAAATAATGGAACCAAAAATGTGTCAAGAATGATGTTATTCCTACCTAGAGAGCTATTTCATCTGAAGGAAAAAAATGTGAAGAAAATGTGAACAAATTAATGGATGTGATGAAACTATTGCATTTGTTCAATCATGTAGCATAAAACCATTTGATGTTACTGAAAGTTAAAAACCTTCCCTTCTAAAAAAAACTACACTTTATTGAAGTAATATATAAAAAAAAATGTGTGGTGTTTAAAAATGATTTTTGTAACTGAACAATTGAGTTATGAATAATGTATTTATTTTATTGGAGGAATTATATATTCAAATCACTTTAGAATATTAATAGAAGAGAATTATAATGAAAATTATTTTTAAATCCATTATAAGCAATTGGGTGATTAGACATGAAGTGAATTTTATAACATTGGTGGTTCATCTGAGTGCCTAGGAGTCAAACATGATCAAGGCTGCTCACAGGGAGTAATTGTAGCAGGATTTATAATGTGGCCTGTGCTCTAACCCACTGGAATACAGTGTGAGCTGGTGTGGAGCAGACAGAGTTGACTGTCTTATCCATTCAGTCTAGACTGCGGTGTTCTTTTTCAAACATTTTTATTAACTTTTCTTTTTTTTCTTTATCAAACATTTTTATTAACTTTTCAAGACTGCGGTGTTCTAATCTGGTAGGGAAAGGTGGGGAACAGACAATGTTTCCGTAGTTCCCTGTCGTAAAAGACATTGCTGGAGATGAGCTGCGGGATGGAAGGGGCCCCGTCCTGACATAGGAAAGTTTAACGAAGAAATGTAGGTGACTTTTGTGAATGAAAGGAATTGATCATTTGGAACTGAGCTAAAAAATGATGAGTGATAAAATTTTAATTAGTAATGTTGACCTCCTGAGTGATTAAAAAGTGGGAATTGAATATGATAGTATAGGCATAATACTCAGGGGGAATGCACAAAATCAGTTTTAAAAGGGAATCATGTTTAATTATGATCTAATTATAATCTCTTCAAAGGATTAACTAAGATAATTACCGTATATACTCGAGTATAAGCCGACCCGAGTATAAGCCGAGACCCCTAATTTTGCCACAAAAAACTGGGAAAACTTATTGACTCGAGCATAAGCCTAGGGTGGGAAATGCAGCAGCTACTGGTAAATTTCAAAAATAAAAATAGATACCAATAAAAGTAAAATTAATTGAAACAGTCAGTAGGTTAAGTGTTTTTGGATATCCATATTGAATCAGGAGCCCCATATAATGCTGCATAAAAGGTTAATGATGGCCCCATAAGATTCTCCATAGAATATTATGCCCCATATAATGCTGCACAAAGGCTGATGGCCCCATAAGATGCTCCATTGAATATTATGCCCCATATAATGCTGCGCAAAGGTTGATGGCCCCATAAGATGCTCCATAGAATATTATGCCTCATATAATGCTGCACAAAGGTTGATGGCCCCATAAGATGCTCCATAGAATATTATGCCCCATATAATGCTGCACAAAGGTTGATGGCCCCATAAGATGCTCCATAGAATATTATGCCCCATATAACGCTGCAAAAAGGTTGATGGCCCCATAAGATGCTCCACATTAAAATATTCCCCATATAATACTGCATAAAGGTTGATGGCCCTATAAGATGCTCTATAGAAAAATATGCCCCATATAATGCTGCATAAAAGGTTAATGATGGCCCCACAAGATGCTCCATAGAACATTATGCCCCATATAGTTCTGCACAAAGGTTGATGGCCCCATAAGATGCTCCATAGAATATTATGCCCCATATGCTGCTCCATAAAGGTTGATGGCCCCATAAGATGCTCCATAGAATATTATGCCCCATATAATGCTGCACAAAGGTTGATCAATAGAATGATAGGCCCTGTATGCTGCTGCTGCGATTAAAAAAAAATTACATACTCACCTCTCATCGCTGGCCCCAGGTGCAGGAGTCGCCGCTGGCTCAGGCCCCAGGCACTTGCGATATTCACCTGTCCCCATTCCACCGCCGCGCGCCGCTGTGTCTTCCGGGTCTCTGCAGTGACTGTACAGGCAGAGGGCGTGCACTAACCACGTCATCGCGCCCTCTGACCTGAACATAAAAGCCAGAGGATGCGGAAGACAGAGAGTGGCAGTGGAACGGGGACAGGTAAATATCACATGGCTCACCCTCCCTGTCATACTCACCCCCTCCTGGCACAGTCTCTCTGTATGTCCCTGCTTCTCCGATGGTCTCCAACACACGCCGGCAGCTTGTTCCTGTATTCAGCGGTCACATGGTACCGCTCAATAAAGTAATGAATATGCGTGCCACGTGAGTGGAATCGCATTCATATTCATTACTTTAACCCTTTACCCCCAAGAGTGGTTTGCATGTTAATGACCAGGCCAATTTTTACAATTCTGACCACTGTCCCTTTATGAGGTTATAACTCTGGAATGCTTCAATGGATCTCAGTGATTCTGACAATGTTTTCTCGTGACATATTGTACTTCACGATAGTGGTAAAATTTCTTTGATATGACTTGCGTTTATTTGTGAAAAAAACTGAAATTTGGCAAAAATTTGGCAAAAATTTGGAAAATTTCGCAATTTTCCAACTTTGAATTTTCATGCCCTTAAATCACAGAGATACAGTACAGACCAGAAGTTTGGACACACCTTCTCATTTAAAGATTTTTTTGTATTTTCATGACTATCAAAATTGTACATTCACACTGAAGGCATCAAAACTATGAATTAACGTTAACATGTGGTATTATATACTTAACAAAAAAGTGTGAAACAACTGAAATTATGTCTTATATTCTAGGTTTTTTAAAGTAGCCACCTTTTGCTTTGATGACTGCTTTGCACACTCTTGGCATTCTCTTGGTGAGCTTCAAGAGGTAGTCACCGGGAATGGTCTTCACTTCACAGGTGTGCCCTGTCAGGTTTAATAAGTGGGATTTCTTGCCTTATAAATGGTGTTGGGACCATCTGTTGTGTTGCGCAGAAGTCTGGTGGATATACAGCTGATAGTCCTACTGAATAGACTGTTAGAATTTGTACTATGGCAAGAAAAAAGCAGCTAAGTAAAGAAAAACGAGTGGCCATCATTACTTTAAGAAATGAAGGTCAGTCAGTCCGAAAAATTGAGAAAACTTTGAAAGTGTCCCCAAGTGCAGTGGCAAAAACCATCAAGTGCTACAAAGAAACTGGTTCACATGAGGACCGCCTCAGGAAAGGAAGACCAAGAGTCACCTCTGCTTCTGAGGATAAGTTTATCTGAGTCACCAGCCTCAGAAATCGCAGCAGCTCAAATTAGAGACCAGGTCAATGCCACACAGCGTTCTAGAAGCAGACACATCTCTACAACTGTTAAGAGGAGACTTTGTGCAGCAGGCCTTCATGGTGAAATAGCTGCTAGGAAACCACTGCTAAGGACAGGCAACAAGCAGAAGAGACTTGTTTGGGCTAAAGAACACAAGGAATGGACATAAGACCAGTGGAAATCTGTGCTTTGGTCTGATGAATCCAAATTTGAGATCTTTGATTCCAACCACCGTGTCTTTGTGCGACGCAGAAAAGGTGAATGGATGGACTCTACATTTCTGTTTCCCACCGTGAAGCATGGAGGAGGAGGTGTGATGGTGTGGGGGTGCTTTGCTGGTGACACTGTTGAGGATTTATTCAAAATTGAAGGCATACTGAGCCAGCATGGCTACCACAGCATCTTGCGGTGGCATGCTATTCATAACATTTGAAGTCACTTTGAGGGGTATATATCATAGAAAATACCAAAAAGTCACACCATTCTAAAAACTGAACCCCTCAAGGTGCTCAAAACCACATTTAAGAAGTTTATTAACCCTTCAGGTGCTTTACAGAAATTTTTACATAGTAACATAGTAACATAGTTATTAAGGTTGAAGGAAGACTTTAAGTCCATGTAGTTCAACCCATAGCCTTACCTAACATGCCCTAAAATGTTGATCCAGAGGAAGGCAAAAAAAAACCATGTGGCAAATAGTAAACTCCACTTTGGGGAAAAAAAAATCCTTCCCAACTCCACATATGGCAATCAGACTCGTTCCCTGGATCAAAGCCCTATCAAGGAATCTAGTATGTATACCCTGTAACATTATACTCTTCCAGAAAGGTATCCAGTCCCCTCTTAAATTTAAGTAATGAATCACTCATTACAACATCATACGGCAGAGAGTTCCATAGTCTCACTGCTCTTACAGTAAAGAACCCGCGTCTGTTATTATGCTTAAACCTTCTTTCCTACAGACGTAGAGGATGCCCCCTTGTCCCTGTCTCAGGTCTATGATTAAAAAGATCATCAGAAAGGTCTTTGTAGTGTCCCCTCATATATTTATACATTAAAATAAGATCACCCCTTAGTCTTTGTTTTTCCAAACTAAATAGCCCCAAGTGTAATAACCTATCTTGGTATTGCAGACCCCGCAGTCCTCTTTTAACCTTGGTCGCTCTTCTCTGCACCAGCTCTAGTTCAGCTATGTCTTTCTTATACACCAGAGACCAGAACTGTGCACAGTATTCTAAGTGTTGTCGAACTAGTGACTTGTATAGAGGTAAAATTATGTTCTCCTCATGTGCATCTATGCCTCTTTTAATGCATCCCATTAAATGGAATGTTTAAAAAAATGAGCATTTAACTTTTTTTCACAATCAGATCCAATTTGTTTTATTTTACCAAGGGTAATAGGAGAAATTGGACCCCAACATTTGTTGGACAATTGGTCCTGAGTATGCCGATACCCCATATGTGGGGGTAAACCACTGTTTGGGCACATGGCAGAGCTTGGAAGGGAAGGAGCACTGTTTGACTTTTTCAAGGCAGAATTAGCTGGAATTGAGATCAGACACCATGTCGCGTTTGGAGAGCCCCTGATGTTCCTAAACAGTGGAAACCCCCACAAGTGACCCCATTTTGGAAACTAGACCATGTTAGGAATTTATCTAGATGTGTGGTGTGCACTTTGCACCACCAATTGTTTCACTAAAGTTTAATATAAAGCCGTGAAAATAAAAAAATCCTTTCTTTTCCACAAAAATGATTTTTTTTTGCCCCTAATTTTTTATTTTTCCAACGGTATCCGGAGAAATTAGACCCCAAATGTTGTTGCTCAATTTGTCCTGAGTACCCTGATACCCCATATGTGAGGGGGAACTACTGTTTGGGTGCATTGCAGAGCTCGGAAGGGAAGGAGCGCTGTTTTGGAATGCAGACTTTGAAGAAATGGTGTGCAGGCATCACATTGCATTTGCGGAGCCCCTGATGTACCTAAACAGTAGAAACCCCCCTCAAATGACCCCATATTGTAAAATAGACTCACCAAGGAACTTATCTAGATGTGTTATGAGAAATTTGAACCCCCAAATGTTTCACTAAAGTTTATAACACTAAGCAGTGAAAATTAAAAAAAATCATTTTTTCCCACAAAAAAAGATATTTTAGCCCCCAAATTTTTGGAATGAAGACTTTGGAATGCGCCATTTTGGAATGCAGACTTTGATGGAATGGTCTGCGGGCGTCATGTTGTGTTTGTAGATCCCCTGATGTGCCTAAACAGTGGAAACCCCAACACACCGTTAACCCTAATCCCAACCCTAACCACACCCCCAACCCCAACACACCCCCAACCCCAACACACCCCTAACCCCAACATATCCCTAACCTCAACACACCCCTAAACCTAATCACAACCCTAACCATAACCCTAACCACACCCCTAACCCTGACACACCCCTAACCAAACTGAAACGTAATCTAAACCTTAACCCCAACTCTAGCCCCAACCCTAACCCTAACTTTAGATCCAACCCTAACCCTAACTTTAGCCCATCCCTAACCCTAACTTTAGCCCCAACCCTAACCCTAACTTTAGCCCCAACCCTAACCCTAATGGGAAATTGGAAATACTTTTTTTTATTTTATTATTTTTCCCTAACTAAGGCGCTGATAAAGGGGGGTTTTATTTACTATTTATAGTGCGTTTTTACAGTGGGTTTTATGTTTGGCAGCTGTCACACACTAAAAGATGCTTTTTATTGAAAAAATAGTTTGCATCACCACATTTTGAGAGCAATAATTTTTCCATATTTTGGTCCACAAAGTCATGTGAGGTCTTGTTTTTTGTGGGAAGAGTTGACGTTTTTATTGGTACCATTCTCAGGCACATGACATTTTTTGATTGCTTTTTATTACGATTTATGTTAGTTAGTCAGTATGAACAAAAACCAGCAATTCATGAATTTCTTTTCGGCAGGGCGTTTATACCACTACGTGTTTGGTAAAATTGATAAAGCAGTGTTATTCTTTGGGTTAGTACGATTACAGCGATATCTCATTTATTTTTTTTATGTTTTGGCGCTTTTATACAATAAAAACAGTTTTATATAAAAAATAATTGTTTTTGCACAGCTTTATTCTGAGGGCTATAACTTTTTTTTTTTGCTGATGATGCTTTATGGCTGCTCGTTTTTTGCGGGACAAGATGACAGTTTCAGCGGTACTATGTTTATTTATATCTGTCTTTTTGATCGCGTGTTATTCCACTTTTTTTCAGTGGCATAATAATAAAGCGTTTTTTGCCTCGTTTTTTATTTTTTTACGGTGTTCACTGAAGGGGTAAACTAGTGAGACAGTTTTATAGGTTGAGTCATTACAGAAGCGGCGATACTAAATATGTGTACTTTTATTTATTTTTTATTTACATAAAGAAATGTATTTATTGGAACAATATTTTTTTTCTTTATTTAGGAATTTAAAAAAAAATATTTTTACACAGTGTGAATTTTTTATTTTTACTTTTTTACTTTGTCCCAGGGTGGGACATCACTATATATTATCAGATCGCTTGTCTGACACATTGCAGAGCACTGTGTCAGATCAGTGATATGACAGGCAGTGCTGGAGGCTGACAGCAGGCGCTCGCAAGCCACCTTCCTGCAGAACCCGGAAGGACCCTCATGGCTGTTATAGAAGGGTTTTGCCTTTAACTGCCTTGCCTTTAAGTGCCTCTTGCCTTTAAGTGTTAGAATTACTAGAATCTGTTGACGCAGTAGTCTGATGGACTCCTCTTCAAGGAGACTATACTTCTTATCATGTATGTTCTCAATAGTCAGTTACAATATGTTCTGAGCTATGGTAAATAGAATATGACCCTGGGTGCTGGTGGGGGCTACATGAGTTACATTGAAATGCATTAGATGTAAATGGTATAAAGCATTGCCTTGGTTTTAATATGTCAGATAAAAGTGACTTGCTCACAGGATACGTGTGAGGTGTCTTTTGTCTCCAAGCGCTTGTCAATTAAGGGCGTAAATCCACAATTAGGCCTCACTGGTGATCTGTCAGCTGACAGTGGGTCAGAACAAAAACAGCTACGACAGTTTGGCGCCCAACGTGGGGCCGTGTAACCAGCCGCCTTATTCGGAATCCGTATGGGGGAGCTTCCAGAGAGATTGGACAATGCAAACAACAGCTGCAGCAAGGTGAGAATGTTAATTCTTACAATCTGTTTGCACCTGCAATCTCTCTTCTGGGTTTTTCCATACCTCTGGGTAAAAGGCTGAGAACAACACGGTTCAAAGAACCACACATCACCAGTGAGTTTTTGTGTTTTTGTCCGTTGATGTCCGTATGAGAGTTGAATAATAGAGTAATAATTGTGATAATTGTTATCTGTATTATTTGTCAATATCCTAATTGGTTGTGTATTTGTTTAGTGTGTGTAATACAAAAGCTGGGATAGGCTCTGTGCAGTGTTGTTATTTTGGTAATTTTGGATTGGCAGTACATTATATGAAGCTGTATTTTGTATAAGGCCGTGGTTTTTGTTGTTTGGCCTTAAAGTGTTTTCAGAGTGTCAGTGGACACTGCTGCAGTTTTATTTATATAGAGTTGTGTTAATTCCAAAGTGCAGAATAGACAGGCTGTGTGAGCCTTGTATGTGTGTATGTCTATGAGAACCTCTGAATGAGATAAGAGGTGGAGTGATTGAGATAAGGGATTTTCTTTTTGTGAAACTCAACTAAAAAGTGAAAGGAAGAGAAAAAAAAAACAAAAAAAAACAATCCCTGCATGAGTATGTATGAATGAATGATCACATAAGTATCATTACTTATCTAAGTGTTGTTGAGGGTCCAGGATGAATGAGTTGTGGATATTTTTAATGTACATTTAATTTACATCTGAGATTCAGTGAAACCTGTGTTTTATATGGTTTGACACTGGATAAGTGTCTATGTGGGTTTTGGCCGGACGCGGTCAGAATCCGCTTATTCAAGTTGTGCAGTGATTTGCCTGTATAGAGAAATTGTTTTTAAATTACGAGAGGATGAACGTTTTGTAAACTGCTGTGTGTGTGAGGCACCAAGCTCTTATCAGCGCGGAATACCTGATGGGAGGGGTGAGTTGAGCCCCTGCGCGACTTGCTTGAGATTTCTCCCCTTTGCGCTGTGGCCAGAGGAAGGGGGGGCCACGAAGCTGCATTCTAAAGTTTCTCTGTCCTTGGTTTGGTACACGCTGAGAGATTTGTGTTTAAAGCAATACGTACTGTATGAAATTGAAAGTGAAAAAGAAATGTGCCTATTTTAGAGGAAAACTTGTAAGTGATTGAAAAGATTGGTAAAAGATTCTCCTGCTTCAAGTTGAGTAATTGATATAGCAAATTGAGGATCAACAGAGGAGGTAGCCAACTGCACGGCTAATGTAGTAGGTGAGAGGCCTAACACAGCTGGGCCTTCCTTCTACAGTGAATTTACGGGTGAGAGGTGGCATAACCTTCCCGTCCATGGAACTGAGCTAGTGGGTTAGAGGCCTAACACACCTGGGCCTTCCTTTTCTAGCCAGTTGATCTAACGGGTGAGAGGCAGTTTTAGCCTTCTCGTTACATCCTTTAGGTTTACCGGGTGAGAGGTGGCATAACCTTCCCTCTAAATCTTGACACTCACACTGCAGGTGAGTTGTCTGAGCGGATAAGTTGAAGCAATGGGCAACTTATTCTGTGTGCAGTCGGGGCCCCAATGGGATCCAAAGACCACTGTATAGATTGGAAAAAGGAAGCAGTGAAAGATGTAAAACCAATATTGAAAAAGGCAAAAATGCCAGTGAGTGGATGTTTTGTTGTTCAAAAAGGCACAGACAAAGGACGAAAGTAAGGTGTATTATGAATGTTTTGATGCTTAAAAGTCCAACTATGACTGACACATTACTGCTACGGTCATACCTTTGTATAACCAGAGACCCAGACAAGACAGATGGACTATGGTCAGACAAACCCAGACTGGAGAAATACTTGTATGATCTGTGCTGCAACCTGGCCTAAGAATTGCACTGAATCCTGTCCGGACAAGATCACATGTAGTGACATAAGAAGCTGACACAGGATTGTGGTTGGTGGATAGTGGGGACATTAACTTTTGGAAGTAGGCTGACAGTAATCCTTTTGGGAAGGAGCTGTAGACCAGCATGTCATGTCACCCCCAACCGGTCATCTAGTCACCCCCACCACCAGAGAACCAACCACATCAGGTAGGATAAGACAGATACAGGAGTAATATCTCTGGAGGCCCTCTGACTAGCTAGCTATGCTAAAACAATTGGCTGATCCTGAGAACCAACCTTTCCCATTTTTCAGATAAAGACAATATGATGGACGTATACGTGCACCTGGGCAGGCCTAGGTAGTTAGTGAGCACAAAAGCAGGTGACGTACTAGGACACATAATCAAGACACATACAGATGTGACAAAAGAAGAGAGTGTAGAGATGTACTTTGGACAGTTACAGCTGAAATGGGCAGACATGGGGTACAGTCCCATAAACCCACTTGATGTTAAAATATTGGTAAATACATTCATTGATGGTATGACCAAAGACTTACGAGACGCAATACAGAGAGCCAGACCTGAGTGGAGAAATGTAGATCCAAAAGATCTCCTGAAAGTCGCTGAAGAGTTGAACAAACTAGGACAAGACGACGTGTCATGTATGCTGGAGTACAAGGAAAACAGTAGAGACGTAGTAAGGGACCTAAGGACTTAGAAACAGTGAAGTGCTGGAATTGTGGAGAAAATGGACACTCAGACCAATATACCACTTCCTTCACCTTCAGACTAGGAAACTGACAACCCAGTGACAAATGTGTGCCCTGTTCTTGTCCCCTCCGGCCTGGTCCTTCCTTGATGACCACCATACCAATGCCGGGAGGGAAGGAGACAGAATTCTTGATTGACACCGGGGCAGCCGGAACTGTGGTACACAAAGACTTGATAATGCCAGACATGATTACTGACAAGACTGTGGAATGCGTGAGTGTAGAAAGACAAGCGACTGAAGCCCCTATGACTAAACAAATAAGACTAGAATCACGAGACAGCCAAGAGGTGCTTACAAACTTATTGTTAGTGACAATACCCCTATGAATTTGCTGGGAGCAGAGTTGAGTACTGGCTAGGCCACCATACAGTACTCTCCTGAGGGTATTACAGTCACAAGTCCCCTTTCATATAAACACTTGGTGCAGAGGGACGCCAGGGTCTTCCACGTGCACATTATACCACAGGTAAATCATGCCCTATTATAGTTACACTTAATTCCATTCATTTGCCAGTTTAGTAGTTTCCTTACACAAGGTGGTATAGTTACCATGTATTTCTAGGTTGTCTTCATATGATATATAGTTTTTTTTTAGCCATTCATTATATTGGCTCAAACCATAGTCACTGTTTATTTGTCCTTTCCACTTCTTATACCTTATCGCAAGCAACTGGTATTAATATTTGGTATTTTTCAAAACCCTTCTTTTTATATTTGGAACTGTTAGTTATGGATTTACATAGGGCTATTACCTTCTTAAAATAAGCTTGTGCTTTGCTGTGGCCTATGGCATTGTGCTCTCCCATTTTATGACTCAGTATCTTTCATAAATATATATTTTCATATACATAATTTTCTTTTGGTAACATATTTTGTGAATCAAATTTAGTTTTCTTGAGAGGTACTCTACCCAATCAAATACAGGTATAAATAATATTTAGTCATTAATGTGTGATTTATATAAACACTTGTGTAAATTTGCAGAAATGGTGTATATGGCAAGAGTAGTGAAAGTAATACCTGACACCAAAATGTCTGAGGACAGGGAAAAGAGTCAGGTACCAGACACCGTTTGGGCAAGGGGAAAATCTGATATGGGTCGGCTGCCCATTCCCCTTGTCATGATTAAATTAAAAGAAGGAACCACTCCTTTTTGGTTAAAGCAACACCCCCTTGAGTCTAGTCAAATCAATGTCCCAAGGGTTCCCCTGACACAGAATAGTTCAGGACTTACAGGCCATTAATGATGTTACAGTGAGTGTAATCTCAATTGTCCCTAATACACACACCGTACGGTCACAAAATGTTACAGTCATTAATTTGGCAAATGCATTCTTTTCTGTACCCCTGCACCCTGACTGTCAGCATCTTTTCTCTTTTACTCGCGAAGGTAAACAATACTGTTGGACGGTCCTCCCAAAAGGGGGAAAGAACTCCCCAACCATCTTTCCAACAGCGATGGCAGGGATTCTTGAGCAGTGGCAACCACTTCATCCACAGACTGTACTATTGCAGTATGTGGATGACCTCTTGCTCTGCTGCCCGGACCAGACGTCCTGCAAGGAAGCTACAGTTTCCTTGCTGTGTTTTTTTTGGCAGAGAAGGGTTGCAAGGTCTCCCGTGACAAATTACAGTATTGCAAACAGAAGGTGACATTTTTAGGGACATTGTATTGCTGAAGGTACAAGACACCTGACTGAAGACGGAAAACAGGCAATACAAAATCTCCCTTTACCCAGGTCACAACAGCATCTACGCATTTTCCTAGGTTTGGTGACCTACTGTAGGCCTTGGATAAGGTCTGCTTCACAAATGATGCAACCACTCTATGACAGGTTGTCATCAAACCCTTACAATCTCACTCAAGAAGCAATTGATTCTCTGAAGCTGCTCATTGTGCCAGCCCCGGCCTTAGGCATTCCAAACTATGATCAGCCATTTTTTCTTATTTTGAACAGAGCAGGGAGGACATGCTACCGCAGTACTGACACAACAGCATGGAGAGAAACAGAGACTAATAGCTTACTACTCAGCACAATTAGACCCAGTGATTAGAGGGTCTCCTACGTGTGTCCGTGTTGTAAGAGCTGCTGTATTACTGTTAGGCATGTGAGCTCACACTGACTTTTTCGTTTGACAATTTGTTCCCCACATGACATTAATGCCATACTCATACAAGTACAACCAAAACACCTGTCTATGGATAGACAGATCAGACTCGAATATGTTTCTAATACTAATTCCTGAATACGTCACCCTCAAAAGACATAGTGTTCTAAATCCAGCCACTCATCTGCCTGTGGATTCAGAAAAGGGGGAATTGGTGACAGCATTAGAAAAAAAAAAAAAAGTACTCTGGTACGTTGACGCACAAACATGACTGCATAGGAACTGATGAGTCAGGAGACAGTATGTTTTACATATGTTCATGAAAAACCTGTTCCTAATGCATATTTTGAAGTTTTATTTTTGTAGATGGCTCCAGATACCACCAGGATGGGCGATTCTATACTGGACATGCAGTAGTATCCTCACATGAGGTAATCCGAGTTGAACCACTCCCTCCTCACATGTCAGTGCAGGAGGCAGAGTTGAGGGCACTCACTGAGGCGTGTAGAGCTGCTGCAGGTAATGTCACTAATATTTACACAAGATTCAAATTGTGCATGGGGAATATCCCATGATTATCACCCTGTCTGGAGAAGCAGAACGTTTCTTACATCAGCCGGTAAGCCCATTAAAAATACAGAGCTGGTGAAACAATTAGTGGAGGCATTGACGTTACCAGTCCAGGTTGGCATCGTCAAGGTAACAGCACACACGGACGGTGACTCTGTGGAGGTAGAGGGCAACAGAAGGGCGGACGAGGCTGCTAAAGTAGCAGCACGGCGGCCTAGGGAGCAGTGGACAGTGGCGGAGAGTCAGCGGATTCCAGCCACACTGAGCCTAGATGTCCTGAAATCCCTCCAGCTGCCCAAACAGAGAAGGAACACGGGGGAGAATGGGAGCTGAGCTAAACTCAAAAGGAGTTTTGGGAGAATAAGGATAAATTGTATATACCAAAGTCCCTGTTCCTAATAATGGCGCAAGCAACACCTGGCCCCACTCACACCTCAAAATGTCACATGCCTTCCGGATCGCTCCTGGTTTCAGTTACGCAGCAGCAAAGCTCATACGGTCATGCCTCATCTGTGCACAGCACAACCCTGGTAAAACAGTAAAAGTCCCTAAGAAAGCGACACCCAGGCCTCTCTACCCGTTTCAGAGACTGCAGACGGGCTACATACAGCTACCCAAGGTAGGAGTGTGTGAAAAATGTCCTAGTATATGTAGATCTCTTCTCTGGTTGGCTGGAAGCCTATCTGGTAAAAATGTGCAAATGCTAAAGTGACTGCAGACAAACTGATGAAAGAACTGATCTGCAGGTATGGTGTCCCAGAAACCATAGAGAGCGATAAGGACACACACTTCACGGGAGAAATAGTGAGGGAAGTCATGCAGGCCCTGGGAGTACAGCAAGCATATCATGCACCATATAGACAACAAAGTAGTGGGAAAGTGGAAAGACTAAGTGGGACACTTAAACTGAAAATTCAGAGGCCATGGCAGACACAGGAAAGAGCGGGATAGAGTGCTTGTCTCTTGCACTCTTGTCAGTCAGACACACTCCGAATAGAAAGACAGGCTTGTCCCCTTTTGAAGTCCTGTTTAGTAGTTTGCCAGAGACTGGTCTGTACTTCCCACAGGTGCTACAAATGCAACACGGTGCTATAACAGCAGCCCATGTCCAGGCCTTGCAGAAAATACTTATTGTGGTGCATAAACATGTGTTTTCATCCATTCCAGATCTTAATGCCAGTGCAGACGCACATCTTCTGAATCCAGGTGATTGGGTGGTCATACACAGACACGTGAGAAGGAGCCTATATCCACGGTTTGACGGCCCTTTATAAAGTCCAGCTGACCACATTCACTTGAGGGAACGCCCACCTGGATCCATACCAGTCGCTGCAAAAAGATCTTTTCACTAGCAGAAAGACTGTTGTTCTAATCACCTTGCTGGCAGTGGTAGGATGTCTGCACCTTACAGAGACACTGGATAAACTTTTAAGTGTTGACAAGGACAACAAACTTATTCAGCATCTTGCTTTTCTTACAAGCGACGCGGAAGGACAAAAACTGGTGGACTGTTGGATCTGTATACACAGCCCAGTATTTGTAATGGCTATGCTGTACTTAGCCTTTACCTCTGGAGCCAAGGAAGGTATTAACACCACACAGCATACCCAATGAGACTTGGACTCAGGTTTTCTAGGTTCCTTAAGGCTCTTAATGAGACTAATACAATATAGAGACTCCTTTTTAAATCCAGCCGATTGGCTTAGCGGCCTAGCAGGATGGATTATTTTTGGTATTTTCCAGACTTGTATGCAAATTTTATTGCTTTGCTTATTGTTTTATGTAGCCGTAAAAGCGCTAATATATGTATTATCTAAGGCTGAACCTTCTGTAGTATATCATAGGCCCCGTATGGCCACTGCTGACGGGGGAGTTGAGTGTCCACACTGAGGGTGGATGGGCGAAGCAGGTAGGAAGCCCCCTTGTGGGTACTAGACCCATGAGACAGTAGCTCCTTTGTGGACATCAGCTGACCCCGTAGCAAAGGTTATACCATTTACAAAAGGGGGAAATTGTTATAGAAGGGTTAATAGTTTGCCTTTAACTGCCTTGCCTTTAAGTGCCTCTTGCCTTTAAGTGTTAGAATTACTAGAATCTGTTGACGCAGTAGTCTGATGGACTCCTCTTCAAGGAGACTATACTTCTTATCATGTATGTTCTCAATAGTCAGTTACAATATGTTCTGAGCTATGGTAAATAGAATATGACCCTGGGTGCTGGTGGGGGCTACATGAGTTACATTGAAATGCATTAGATGTAAATGGTATAAAGCATTGCCTTGGTTTTAATATGTCAGATAAAAGTGACTTGCTCACAGGATACGTGTGAGGTGTCTTTTGTCTCCAAGCGCTTGTCAATTAAGGGCGTAAATCCACAATTAGGCCTCACTGGTGATCTGTCAGCTGACAGTGGGTCAGAACAAAAACAGCTACAACATGGCCATCTTGGATCCAGTGCCTGCAGGGAAGAGAACAGAGGAGACCCTGGGAACAACGTGATCACATTGCGTTGTTCTGAGGGTCTCAGGGAGGCACGCAGGGAGCCCCCTCCCAGCGCGATGCTTCCCTATGCCACAGGAATGCTGTGATCACGTTTGATCGCAGTGTTTCAGGGGTTAATGTGCTGGGAGCATTCTGTGACTGCTCCTGGCACATAGTGCTGGATGTGAGTTGTGATAATCAGCTGACACCCGTCCATGATCGGCCGCGCTCCCCCCATGAGCGCGGCTGATCGCATATGACGTACTATCGCGTCAATGGTCATACAGGGCCCGGGTCACCTCAAAGGGATAGTAATCTAATGTCAGAAAGGGGTTAATGAGCGGTGCCACGTGACTGCTGAACACAGGAAGAGCTGCAGGCACTGGAGACCATCAGAGAATCAGGGAAGTGCAGAGACCAAGCAGGGAGTATAAGCCGAGAGGTGCACTTTTAGCCTAAAAAAATCTTGGCTTATACTCGAGTATATATGGTAACATAATTCAAATTGACTTTATAAAATGATTATATAAAAAATATTTCTGATGGATTAATAGAATTTGGAGAAAGATAAAATGTATTAATAAATATATATTTGATCAGTATAAACAATTATCCAATTTTTTAAAATTAATTAGATATTGAAAAAAACTCTTATATTTTGTTAAGTCCATGTGGTTTTAGGGTATTTAGTCTTTAGATCCAATTGATTACTTTTCTATTTAGTGTTTGTATTCGGTTGGGCGTATGTACTGGGATGTTGCTGATTCTTAATCTGTCATATTCCTTATTGTGTCCTATAGTGCAGTGTTTTGAAAACAGGTGCTGAAGGAAGCCCTTATGGATGTTGTGCCTGTGAGAATTCAGTCTTGAGTGTAATGCTTGGGTTGTTCTGCCTACATATTGTTTATTGCATTTGCACTCTATAATGTAAATTACAAAATCAGTAGTGCAATTCAAATGTTGATTGATAGTAAATTTCTCACATGTGGCAGATGAGACGGTATTATCTGCTCTATGGTTAATGGTGTGGCAACATAAGCAATTTTTCAGGCCGCATTTATAAAATCCATTATGATTATTGATTGGTCTGAGGTTATTAATTTCTTAGGTGACTAGGAGCTAAAATATTTTTAATTGTGGGAGCTCTTCGGAAAGTGATACCAGGGTTTCTTGGAAGAGCTTTACCTAAGATTGGGTCACTGAGCAACACATGCAAATTTTGTTGGAATATGTTGGGTATTTCCCTATGGTTGGAGTTGAATTGGGTGATAAAATAAAACATATATTTATTGTCAGTTTCCGGTTTGTTTTTTTGCATTAATAATGTATCCTGATTGGTTTCTAATGAGTTATTGTATGGTCTCTTGATTAAAACATTTGGATATTTCTGGGATGTAAACCTTTCCTGAAGGATAGAGTTTTAATATCTTCAACTAGGAGGCAGTTTTTTCGGATTCTTAGGAATTGATTATTTGGAATGCTATTAGCCATTTTATGTAGTGGCCATTGTTGTAGTGTATATAGCTGTTTGTGTCTACCTTTTTGAAGTAGATTTTAGTCAGAATGGTGTTTTCTTTAGAAAAAAAAGTGATGTTTAGAAAGTTGATACCAAAGGGATCATAGAGAGGAAAGAAGGAAAGTCCCCAGTTGTTCATATTTATGTACTTAATGAAAGTTTCAATATTATTATCCGTGTTGTCCCAGATGAAAAATAATCAGTAAATCTTTTGCATAGGATTATGTATTTTTTCCAAGTGCTGTTGAGTATGAATAATTCCTCAAATATGCCCAAGAAGAGATTAGCGTACATAGGTGCAATAGTACAGTAGTCACTATGATTCTGACTACTGTAAAGAGGCACACAGAATATTATCTGACACTGGTTACTGTAGAAAGACTTCTTTCCTATAATAATATCTTTATACAATAATCTTATTAAAGAAGGGGTAGATGAAAATGTCCTTAATACAAGGGAAAATTCATTTACAGTTAGGTCCACATATATTTGGACAGAGACAACATTTTTCTAATTTTGGTTATAGACATTACCACAACCAATTTTAAACAAAACAATTCAGATGCAGTTGAAGTTCAGACTTTTAGCTTTCATTTGAGGGTATCCACATTAAAAATGGATGAAGGGCTTAGGAGTTTCAGCTCCTTAACATGTGCCACCCTGTTTTTAAAGGGACCAAAAGTAATTGGACAATTGACTCCAAGGCTATTTCATGGACAGGTGTGGGCAATCCCTTCATTATGTCATTCTCAATTAAGCAGATAAAAGGCCTGAAGTTGATCTGAGGTATGGTGCTTGCATTTGGAAGGTTTTGCTGTGACGTAAACATGCGGTCAAAGGAGCTCTCCATGCAGGTGAAACAAGCCATCCTTAAGCTGCGAAAACAGAAATAACCCATCTGAGAAATTGCTACAATATTAGGAGTGGCAAAATCTACAGTTTGGTACATCCTGAGAAAGAAAGAAAACACTGGTGAACTCATCAATGCAAAAAGACCTGGATGCCCACGGAAGACAACAGTAGTGGATGATCGCAGAATAATCTCCATGGTGAAGAGAAACCCCTTCACAACAGCCAACCAAGTGAACAACACTCTCCAGGAGGTAGGCGTATCAATATCCAAATCTACCATAAAGTGAAGACTGGATGAAAGTAAATACAGAGGGTTAACTGCACGGTGCAAGCCACTCATAAGCATCAAGAATAAAAAGGCTAGACTTTACTTTGCTAAAAAACATCTAAAAAAGCCAGCACAGTTCTGGAAGAACATTCTTTGGACAGATGAAACCAAGATCATCCTCTACCAGAATGATGGAAAGAGAAAAGTATGGTGAAGGCTTGGTACTGCTCATGATCCAAAGCATACAACATCATCTGTAAAACACGGCGGAGGCAGTGTGATGGCTTGGGCATGCATGGCTGCCAGTGGCACTGGGTCACTAGTGTTTATTGATGATGTGACACAGAACAGAAGCAGCTGAATGAATTCTGAGGTATTCAGAGCCATACTGTGTGCTAAGATCCAGCCAAATGCAGCAAAACTGATTGGTCGTCATTTCATACTACAGATGGACAATGACCCAAAACATAAAGCCAAAGCAACCCAGGAGTTTATTAAAGCAAAGAAGTGGAATATTCTTGAAAGGCCTAGTCAGTCATCTCTGATCTCAACCCAATTGAGCATGCATTTCACTTGTTAAAGACTAAACTTCAGACAGAAAGACCCACAAACAAACAGCAACTGAAAACCACCGCAGTGAAGACCTGGCAGGGCATCAAAAAGGAGGAAACACAGCGTCTAGTGATGTCCATGAGTCCAAGACTTCAGGCAGTCATTGCCAACAAAGGGTTTTCAACCAAGTACTAAAAATGAACATTTTATTTAAAATTATTGAATCTGTTCAATTACTTTTGGTCCCTTTAAAAACAGGGTGGCACATGTTAAGGAGCTGAAACTCCTAAACCCTTCATCCAATTTTAATGTGGATACCCTCAAATGAAAGCTAAAAGTCTGAACTTCAACTGCATCTGAATTGATGTGTATAAAATTCATTGTGGTAATGTCTATAACCAAAATTAGAAAAATGTTGTCTCTGTCCAAATATATATGGACCTAACTGTATGTATGTCAAAAATCTCACCACCTCTTTTTTCTACCATCACCCAAAAATTCACAAGGATCTCTCTTGAATACTCATTATTTCAGGGATCAACTCTCTCACCAGCAATCTCTATGAATATATAGATAACATCATGCAATTTCATGTCTTTAAACTAACCAGCCATCTCAAAGACTCTATGCATCTTATCCAACTTCTGCAGTGGGTTCGCTGGGAACCTAATTATATATTTTTTTCCAATGGATGTGGCATCACTTTAATCCAACATTTCACATGAAATTGGCTTAATATGTTTTGATAGTTGTTACCTTTACTCTGACACTAGACTATCTGCACACCAAAAAAACTTCCAATTAAAAGGTTTAATATTCATTCTTGAAAATAATCACTTTACATTTTAGCGGATTTAGTATCATCAGCTGCGAGGCATAGCGATGGGCTCTAAAGTCACACCTATGTACGCTAATCTCTTCATGGGCATATTTGAGGAATTATTCATACTCCACAATACTAGAAATAAGCACATAAATATATAATCCTATGCAAAAGATTCATTGAAGATTTGTTTTTCATCTGGGACAACACGAATAATAATATTGAAACTGTCATTAAGTACATAAATGGGAACAACTGGGGACTTTCCTTCTTTCCTCTCTTGCGATACCTTAAGTATCAACATTCTAGACCACTTTTTTTGTAAAGAGAACACTATTCTGACTAAAACCTACTTCAAAAAGGTGGGCACAAACAGCTATATACACTACAAAAGTGCACACTGCTCCAGTTGTCTCGTGTTTTAAGGTTTCCTTTTCCAGACAGCACATTTCAGCTCTTTCCAAATATGCTCAATAGGATTTAGGTCAGGGCTCATAGAAGGCTACTTCAGAATAGTTCAATGTTTTCCTCTTAGCCATTCTTGGGTGTTTTTAGAAGAGTGTTTTGGGTCATTATCCTGTTGCAAGACCCATGACCTGCGACTGAGATCAAGCTTTCTGACACTGGGAGCACATTTCTCTCTAGAATCCCTTGATGGTCTTGAGATTTCATTGTACCCTGCACAGATTCTAGACACCCTGTGCCAGATGCAACAAAGCAGCCCCAGAACATAACAGAGCCTCCTCCATGTTTCACAGTAGGGACAGTGTTCATTTCTTGATATGCTTCATTTATCTGTCTGTGAACATAGAGCCGATGTGTTTTTCCAAAAAAGTTCCTTTTTTGTCTCATCTGTCCATAGGACAGACTCCAAGAAGCTTTGTGGCTTGTCAACATGTAATTTGAAAATTCCATTCTGGCTTTTTTAAGAATTTGTTTCAACAATGGTGTCCTCCTTGGTCGTCTTCCATGAAGTCCACTTTGACTCAGACAACGACGGATGGTGCGATCTGACACTGATATTCATTTAGCTTGAAATGCACCTTAATCTGTTTAGAAGTTTTTCTGGGCACTTTTGTTACCATACGTATTATCTGTCTCTGTGAGTTGTCATCAATTTTCGTCCAGTGGCCACATCCATGGAGTTTGGCTAAAGTCGCATGGATCATACATTTCTGAATAATATGTGCAACTGTAGTCACAGGAACATCAAGCTGCTTGGAGATGGTCTATAACTTTTACCTTTAACATGTTTGTCTATAATTTTCTTTCTAATCTCCTGAGACAACTCTTTCCTTCACTTCCTCTGGTCCTTGTTGAGTGTGATACACTCCATGTCAGCAAACAGCACAGTGAGTATCTGTAGCCCTATATACAGGCCCACTCACTGATTCCAAGATTGTAGACACCTGTGATGCTAATTAGTGGACACACCTTGATTTAACATGTCCCCTTTGTCACATTATTTTCAGGGGTACCATCATTTCTGTCCAGGCCTGTTTCATGAGTTTTATTTTCTTTTACATTCTATGGAAGCATGGTTGAAATGCAATGTCTAACTTTATTTTTTTTTTTACTTTTATTTATTATTACTTTTGTCAGATTCAAGCTATTTCTGTGACCATTGTGGGTTTTTCTGTCATTAAATGGGGGGTACCAACAATTTTGACCACGTGTGTAACTCCATTCAATAAAATAAATATATTGTTCATACCTCAATTGATCAGTTATGAAGATCAATTTTAAACACCACTCACTTTTTTTAAAACAGTTTAATATATACTATATATTAGTTCAATAAAGTGTAGTTTTTTAGAAGGAAAGGTTTATAATCTTTCAGGAACATCAAACGGTTTTTTTCTACATGATTGATCAAATGTAATAGTTTCATCACATTCATTAATTTTTTCACATTTTCTTCACATTTATTTCCTTCAGATGGAATAGCTCACTAGGTAGGAATGACATCTTGACACATTGTTCTTTATTTTCTTGTCCCTTCACATTTCTTTTTTCTTTTTATGTCTTTAATGTTCTCATTGGGGTAGATTAAGGGTAGCCAGGGCCCCGGCTGTTCAGACACTGTGGGCCCCCCCCGGTCATGTGACGGGGGTCATGTGACGGGGGTCATGTGACGGGGGTCATGTGATACCCGAACCAGATTATTCCGGAAAAATGGCCCTACTCTACTGTAACCTATTAAATATTTGTTGAAATCTGCAATACAATTTAGGTATATTTTGACCAATAATATCACATACAAGGAACAAATACCACCGCACCAGGTCAAGACCACATATTACCACCACTTGGTGACCAAATAGCACATTCAAGGGACAAATACCACACCATTTCCAGACCACATATTACCACCACATAGTGACTGAATACTACAATACTGATTAGTAATTAAAAAAAAACAAAAAACACAATACTATCACAAGTGCCAGTATTCGCAGGAGATCTGTACTTAGTATGCAGTGTCTGTGTACAGGTAATACAGTGATCACTGGTGACATTGTACACAGGAGCTCTGTATATAGTATAGTGTATAGTGTCAGTGTATAGGTAACACTGACTCACCAGTGACGTCTCTGGGTGAAGTCCTCCATCTTTCATCCAGCACAGACCGCCATCATTTCTTCCAGCCAGGACTCATTTCTGCAGGAAATAACATAGTTATCTAGAGCTCTGCTCGCAGAACACATTACTTAATTTTTCACAACTTCTACATTACACCACATGGAGAAAAAAAGGCGATATAGTGTCACTCTGCACAGTAACAGGACCGCCCCCCCTCCCATTTAAAACAGTATACTCAATAAATAAAATAAATACATCACTGCAGTAATAATATCCCTTAATTAGCCCCTATGGTAATAATTTTCCCCACCCTGGCCCCGTGTGTCTCATTCCTGGCTCCAGCCATATGTTCTCCCATCCTGCCCTCATGAGTATCCATTCTACACCATATCATCTCGCCATCCTGCCCCATCTGTCTCCATCGTATCCATCCTGCCCCATGTCTCCAATCATGCCGTGTGTCTACATTCTGCCCATGCCTCCAGTCCTGCCCCCAGTGTGTCCAGCAATCTGCCCCAGTGTGTCCAGCATATTACCCCCAGTGTGTCCAGCAATCTGCCCCAATGTGTTCAGCATTGCCCCCAGTGTGTCCAGCATTGCCCCCAGTGTGTCCAGCATATTACCACCAGTGTGTCCAGCAATCTGCCCCAGTGTGTCCAATTGTCCAGCATTGCCCACAGTGTGTCCAGCATTGCCCCAGTGTCTCCACACATTGCCCCAGTGTCTCCAGCATTGCCCCCAGACAGTGTGTTCAACAATATGCCCCAGTATGTCCAGCATATTGCCCCAGAGTATCCAGCATTGCCCCCAGTGTGTCCAGCAATCTGCCCCAGTGTCTCCAGCATTGCCCCAGTGTCTCCAGCATTGCCCCCAGTGTCTCCAGCAATCTGCCCCCAGAGTCTCCAGCAATCTGCCCCCAGTGTCTCCAGCAATCTGCCCCCAGTGTCTCCAGCAATCTGCCCCCAGTGCGTCCAGCAATCTGCCCCAGTGTCTCCAGCATTGCCCCAGTGTCTCCAGCAATCTGCCCCAGTGTCTCCAGCATTGCCCCCAGTGTCTCCAGCAATCTGCCCCCAGTGTCTCCAGCAATCTGCCCCCAGTGTCTCCAGCAATCTGCCCCCAGTGTCTCCAGCAATCTGCCCCCAGTGTCTCCAGCAATCCGCCCCCAGTGCGTCCAGCAATCTGCCCCAGTGTCTCCAGCATTGCCCCAGTGTCTCCAGCAATCTGCCCCAGTGTCTCCAGCAATCTGCCCCAGTGTCTCCAGCAATCTGCCCCAGTGTCTCCAGCAATCTGCCCCCAGTGTCTCCAGCAATCTGCCCCCAGTGTCTCCAGCAATCCGCCCCAGTGCATCCAGCAATCTGCCCCAGTGTCTCCAGCATTGCCCCAGTGTCTCCAGCATTGCCCCAGTGTCTCCAGCAATCTGCCCCAGTGTCTCCAGCAATCTGCCCCAGTGTCTCCAGCATTACCCCCAGTGTCCAGCTATCTGCCCCAGTGTCTCCAGCATTACCCCCAGTATCCAGCAATCTGCCCCAGTGTCTCCAGCAATCTGCCCCAGTGTCTCCAGCAATCTGCCCCAGTGTCTCCAGCATTGCCCCCAGTGTCTCCAGCATTGCCCCCAGTGTCTCCAGCATTGCCCCAGTGTCTCCAGCATTGCCCCAGTGTCTCCAGCAATCTGCCCCAGTGTCTCCAGCAATCTGCCCCAGTGTCTCCAGCATTACCCCCAGTGTCCAGCAATCTGCCCCAGTGTCTCCAGCATTACCCCCAGTGTCCAGCAATCTGCCCCAGTGTCTCCAGCAATCTGCCCCAGTGTCTCCAGCAATCTGCCCCAGTGTCTCCAGCATTGCCCCCAGTGTCCAGCAATCTGCCCCAGCAACTGCAGCATTGCCCCAGAGTCTCCAGTATTGCCCCCAGTGTCCAGCAATCTGCCCCAGTGTCTCCAGCAATCTGACCCAGTGTCTCCAGCAATCTGACCCAGTGTCTCCAGGATTGCCCCAGTGTCCAGCAATCTGCCCCAGTGTCTCCAGCATTGCCCCAGTGTCTCCAGCAATCTGCCCCAGTGTCTCCAGCAATCTGCCCCAGTGTCTCCAGCATTGCCCCCAGTGTCTCCAGCATTGCCCCAGTGTCTCCAGCATTGCCCCCAGTGTCCAGCATTGCCCCCAGTGTCCAGCAATCTGCCCCAGTGTCTCCAGCATTGCCCCCAGTGTCTCCAGCAATCTGCCCCAGTGTCTCCAGCATTGCCCCCAGTGTCCAGCAATCTGCCCCAGTGTCTCCAGCATTGCCCCAGTGTCTCCAGCATTGCCCCCAGTGTCCAGCAATCTGCCCCAGTGTCTCCAGCATTGCCCCCAGTGTCTCCAGCAATCTGCCCCAGTGTCTCCAGCATTACCCCCAGTGTCTCCAGCATTACCCCCAGTGTCCAGCAATCTGCCCCAGTGTCTCCAGCATTGCCCCCAGTGTCCAGCAATCTGCCCCAGTGTCTCCAGCATTGCCCCCAGTGTCCAGCAATCTGCCCCAGTGTCTCCAGCATTGCCCCCAGTGTCCAGCAATCTGCCCCAGTGTCTCCAGCATTGCCCCAAGTGCCTCCAGCATTGCCCCCAGTGTCTCCAGCATTGCCCCCAGTGTCTTCAGCATTGCCGTTCGCAAAAAAAAAAAAAAAGTTCTCCTCACCTTACCAGCGCTCCAGCGGCGAGCAGCTCCCTCCAGCAGCGCACACTCGCCGGCGACTGACAATGACGTCAGACGCCGGCGACGTGTGCGCTGCGGCCGACTTCAGCTGCCAGCCTCCAATTGGCTGGCTGGCGGCTGTTGTTAACTATTGAGGTGCGGGCGAGCGCCCGCACCTCAATAGGAAAGCGCCGCAACGCCGGAAGGGGCCCGGTGAGCAGATGAGAAGGGGCCCGATGCCGGCCCCCTCTCTCTGCCCACCGGGTCTGGGGGCACATAAATGCCGGCGGCGGCGGGCATTCGCAGTACTCGGGCGGTCAATCTGTGCGGTAGCCCAGGGCCCCCCCACACCACTGGGCCCTGGGCTACCGCCCATATTGACCCTCTTATAATCCGCCCCTGCATTAGGAATCCTATTGTAAAAACAGACAATTGTATGATCACACTTTGAAAGTTTGCTTTTACCTATGTATGTCATGTGCTGTATCATGTAGTACCCGACTGAACTCTGACATTTCTGTCATGTGGTCCAGTTGGCGCCCACATTCAAAAAATCAGCCTATTTAACCCCTTTATAACCGGAGGAATTTTTGTTTATGGTTTTCATTTTTTGCTCCCCTTCTTCCCAGAGCCATAACTTTTAATTTTTTGTTCAATATGACGATATGAGGGCTTGGTTTTTGCCGCATGAGTTGTACTTTTGAACGTCACCATTGATTTTAACATGTTCTGTACTGGAAAACGGGAAAAAAATCCAAGTGCAGTGAAATTGCAAATCCCTCAGTTATTTTTTGGTGATTTTTGTTTTGCGTTTTACTATGTTCAGTAAATGCTAATACTGACCTGCCATTATGATTCTCCAGGTCATTGCAAGCTCATAGACACCAAACATGTCTAGGTTTTTATTAGGCTTTTTTATTTATCTTAATGGTGCAAAAAATTCCAAACTTTGATAAAAAATGCGCCATTTTCTGATATCCATAGTGTCTCCATTTTTCGTGATCTCATTTTGGGTGAGGGCTTATTTTTTGTGTGCCAAGCAGATGTTTTAAATTATATCATTTTAGTGCAGATGCGATCTTTTGATCGCCAGTTATTACATTTTATTGCAATGTTGTTACGATCAAAAAAACGTAATTCTGGCTTTTTGACTTTTTTTCTCAATACGCCGTTTAGCGATCATGTTAATCCTTTTTTTTATTGACAGATCAAGCGATTCTGAACTTGGATATACCAAGTATGTGTATGTTTGATTTTTTTTTAATTGTTTTATTTTGAATGGGGCGAAAGGGGGTGATTTAACCCCTTTACTCCCAAGAGTGGTTTGCACGTTAATGACCGGGCCAATTTTTACAATTCTGACCACTGTCACTTTGTGAGGTTATAACTCTGGGACGCTTGCATAGATCCCGGGGATTCTAGCACTGTTTTCTCACGAGTCACGACAGACTGTACTTAATGTTAGTGGTAAAATTTCCTTGACATTAGTTAAGATTACTTGTGAAAAAAATGGAAATTTGGTGAAAATGTTGAAAATTTTGCAATTTTCCAACTTTGAATATTCATGCCCTTAAATCACTGAGATATGTCACACAAAATACTTAATAGGTAACATTTCCCACATGTCTACTTTACATCAGGACAATATTTTTTGTTAGGGAGTTATAAGAGTTAAAAGTTGACCAGCAATTTCTCATTTTTACAACACTATTTTTTTTAGGGACCACATCACATTTGAAGTCACTTTGAGGGGTCTATATGATAGAAAATACCCAAGTGTGACACCATTCTAAAAACTGCACCCATTAAGGTGCTCAAAACCACATTCAAGAAGTTTATTAACCTTTTAGGTGTCTCACAGGAATTTTTGGAATGTTTAAAAAAAAATGAACATTTAACTTTTTTTCACCAAAAATTTACTTCAGATCCAATTTGATTTATTTTACCAAGGGTAACAGGAGAAATTGGACCCCAAAAGTTGTACAATTTGTCCTGAATACACCGATACCCCATATGTGGGGGTAAACCACTGTTTGGGCGCATGGCAGAGCTCGGAAGGGAAGGAGTACCATTTGACTTTTCAATGCAAAATTGGCTGGAATTGAGATAGGACGCCATTTCTCGTTTGGAGAGCCCCTGATGTGCCTAAACAGTGGAAACCCCCTAAAAGTGACACCATTTTGGAAAGTAAACCCCCTAAGGAACTTATCTAGATGTGTGGTGAGCACTTTGAACCACCAAGTGATTCACAGAAGTTTATAATGTAGAGCTATGAAAATTAAAGAATCTTGTATTTTCCCAAGGGTAACAGGAGAAATTGGACCCCAAAAGTTGTTGTCCAATTTGTCCTGAGTATGCTGATACCCCATATGTGGGAGAAAACTACTGTTTGGGAGCATGGCAGAGCTCGGAAGGGAAGAAGTGGCGTGTTGGAATGCTGACTTTGATGGAATGGTCTGCAGGCATCACTTTGTGTTTACTGAGCCCCTGATGTACATAAACAGTAGAAACCCCCTAAGTGACCCCATATTGGAAACTAGAGGCCCCAAGGAACTTATCTAGATGTGTTGTGAGAACTTTGAAACCCCAAGTGTTTCACTAAAGTTTATAACGCATGGCCGTGAAAATTAAAAATCTTTCTTTTTTCCACAAAAATGATTTTTTAGCCCCCAGTTTTGTATTTTCCCAAGGGTAGCAGAAGAAATTGGACCCCAAAAGTTGTTGTCCAATTTGTCCTGAGTACGCTGATACCCCATATGTGGAGGTAAACCATTGTTTGGGCACATGGAAGAGCTCCGAAGGGAAGGAGCATCATTTTACTTTTTCAATGTAGAATTGTATGGATTGAGATCGGACGTCATGTTGCGTTTGCAGAGCCCCTGGTGTGCCTAAACAGTGGAAACCTCCCAAATCTAACTCCAACCCTAACCCCAACACACCCCTAACCCTAATCCCAACCCTAACAACACCTCTAACCCGAACACACCCCTAACCTTAATCCCAACCCCAACACACCCCTAACCCCGACACACCTCTAACCTTAATCCCAACGCTAGCCATACCCCTAACCTTGACACAACCCTAACCTAACCGTAAACGTAATCCAAACTCTAACCCCAACTCTAGCCCCAACCCTAACTTTAGCCCCAACCCTAACCCTAACTTTAGCCCCAACCCTAACTTTAGCCCTAACCCTAACATTAGCCCCAACCCTAACTTTAGCCCCAAACCTAACCCTAATGGGAAAATGGAGATAAATAAAAATTTTTATTTTATTATTTTTCCCTAAGTCGGTGATAAAGGGGGTTTGATTTACTATTTATAGCGGGTTTTTATAGCGGGCTTTTATGTTTGGCAGCTGTCACACACTAAAAGACGCTTTTTATTGCAAAAAATATTTTTTGCATTACCACATTCTGAGAGCTATAATTTTTCATATTTTGGTCCACAGAGTCATGTGAGGTCTTGTTTTTTAAGGGGATGAGTTGACGTTTTTATTGATACCATTTTCAGGCACATGACATTTTTTGATCGCTTTTTATTCTGTATTTTGTTAGGCAGAATGAACAAAAACCAGCAATTCGTGAATTTCTTTTGGGGGGGCTTTTATACCATTCCACATTTGGTAAAATTGATAAAGCAGTTTTATTCTTTGGGTCAGTACGATTACAGCGATACCTCATTTATTTTTTTTTATGTTTTGGCGCTTTTATACAATAAATTCTATTTTATATAAAAAGTAATTATTTTTGCATCGCTTTATTCTGAGGACTATAACTTTTTTATTTTTCTGCTGATGATGCTGTATGGTGGCTCGTTTTTTTGCAGAAGAAGATGACATTTTCGGCGGTAAAATGTTTATTTATATCTGTCTTTTTGATCGCTTGTTATTCCACTTTCTGTTCACCGTTATGATGATAAAGCATTGTTTTTTGCCTCAATTTTTTTTTTCTCAATGGTGTTCACTGAAGGAGTTAACTAGTGGGACAGTTTTATAAGTTGGGTCGTTACAGACACGGCGATACTAAATATGTGTACTTTTATTGTTTTTTTTATTTACATAAAGAAATGTATTTATTGGAACAATATATATATCTTTTAATTTATTTTGAATTTTTTTTTTACACATGTAAATATTTTTTTTTTACTTTTATACTTCATGTTTGATCGCAGTGTTCTGGGGGTTAATGTGCTGGGAGCAGTCCTTGACCGCTCCTGGCACATAGTGCTGGATGTCAGCTGTGATAATCAGCTGACAAGTGGCCGCGATCGGCCGCGCTCCCCCCGTGAGCGCGGCTGATCGGTGATGATGTACTATCCCTTTGGTTGTCATAGGGGCCCAGACCACCTCGACGGGATAGCACGTCTAATGTCAGAAAGGGGTTAAACTAATTTTTTTTTATATTTTTAAAAACATTTTTTTTTTACTTTTCGCATGCTTCAATAGTCTCCATGGGAGAATGGAAGCTGTCATAACTTGATTGGTACTGCTACATACAAGTGATGGTCAGATCACCTCTATGTAACAGAATTACTCACTTGCTTTGAGCACCGACCACGGAGATTTTGTATGCATCACTTTTTTTAAAGTCTGCCTATTCTTTTTTTTTATTTGTTTTTATTGAAAATATTATAAATTATAATACAACAATAGCACAAATATGCAACACAGGTCAATGTAACATAAATACAGTATGTAATTATACAACCATTGCAGTGTAACAAAAAGCTCCAGTCTCAACCCTCTCCTCGCCAGGACCCACCCTCGACCTTTATTTTGACTGGTTTACCTATGACTCACTGACTGTATGGCTACCCAAGTCTGCCAATTCCTGTGGAACCTCTGTAAGGCGTTGTTTTTGTGGGCTAGCATTTTTTTCAAAAATAAAAGTGGTATTAACCGCTTGTGCTATGGCCTCTTTCTTAGGAATAACATCTGTTTTCCAATGTTTAGCTAATAGGAGTCTTGTCGCTAACACAATATGAGCCGTTACCACTCTAGAGCACGGGGGGAATGCATGCAGATTTAAGAGGAGGAGCGCCACCTCAGGAGTCGGCTGAATGAACTGTCCCACCACAAATGAAATAAGTCTAAAAGCGTGGCCCCACAAAGAACTTATAAGTGGACAATCCCAAAATATATTGTGTAAAGACCCCACCTGATTACAGTTTCGCCAACATAGGTGTGAGGTGTTGGGAAACATGGAATGGAGCTTCATGGGAGTAAAATACCAGCGAAGTATCAGCTTCAAATGTGATTCAAAGTGGGCCGCACAACCAAACGTCCGCCCTGCCAATTTAATTGCTCTTAACCAGTCCTGGTCAGGTATGGCTTTACCGAGGTCTTTTTCCCAAATATTAAATACTTAACTCAGAAATGGGAGTCACACCATCTGTTTGTGCAAAATAAAAGGAGATTACAGCAAAACCAAAAACCTGAGCTGGATTATAAGCTGGTACAGCCGCACTTTTCCAAAATCAGTGTAGCACGAAATAAGCGCCATTTATCTGCAGACTACTGCTATATGTGCAGGTAAATAGCATTTGTGGATGTGACAGGGTCCCTTTAACCCCTTTAACCCTGAAGGTGGTTTGAATGTTAATGATCAAGCCAATTTGTACAATTCTGACCACTGTCACTTTATGTGGTTATAACTCTAGAAAGCTTCAGTGGATCCCAGTGATTCTGAGTCTGGTTTTGGGACATTTTGTACTTCATGATAATGGTAAAATTTCTTCTGTATGACTTGCATTTATTTGTGAAAAAAACGGAAATTTGGGAAAATTTGGGAAATTTCTAAATTTTCCAATTTTGAATGTTCATGGCCTTAAATCACACAAAATACTTAATAAGTAACATTTCCCACATGTCTACTTTACATCAGCACAATTTTGGAACATTTTTTTTGTTAAGAAGTTATAAGGGTTAAAAGTTGACAAGCGATTTCTCATTTTTACAACAAAATATACAAAACCATTTTTAGGGACCACCTCACATTTGAAGTCCCTTTGAGGGGTCTATATTATAGAAGATATCCAAAAGTGACAACATTCTAAAAACGGCACCCCTCAAGGTGCTGAAAACCACATTCAAGAAGTTTATTAACCCTTCAGGTGTTTCACAGGAATTTTTGGATTGTGAAAAAAAATTAACATTTAACTTTTTTCACAAAAATTTTTACTTTAGATCCATTTTTTTTCATTTTGACAAGGGTAACAGGAAAAAATGGACCCCAAAATATGTTCTGTAATTTCTACTGAGCATGCCGATACCCCATATGAGGGAGAATACCACTGCTTGGGCGCACAACAGAGCTCAGAATTGAAGGAGCGTCATTTGAATTTTTGAATGTAAAGTTTCCTCGAAACAGTGAAAATTCCCCACAAGTGACACCATTTTGGAAGCTAGACCATTCAAGGAACTGATTTAGATGGGTTATGAGCACATTGAACCCTCAGGTGCTTCACAGAAGTTTATAACGTAGAGCCATAAAAATAAAAAAAATCAAATTTTCTCCACAAATATACTTTTAGCACAAAATATTGCATTTTCATAAGGGTAACAGGAGAAATTTCACAATACAATTTGTTGTGCAATTTCTCCTGAGTACGCCGATACCCAATATGAGGAAAAAAACTACTGTTTGGGCGCACGGCAGGGCTTGGAAAGGAAGGAGTGTAATTTGACTTTTTGAAAGTAACATTTCCTGAAATCATTAGCGGAAGTAATTCCCATTTGGAGAGCCCTAAACAGTGGAAAACCTCCACAACTGACCCCATTTTGGAAACTAGACCCCTCAAGGAATGTATTTAGATGCGTGGCGAGTACTTTGATCCCTTAGGTGTTTCACAAAAGTTTATAACGTTGAGCTGTCAAAATAATAAAATCATATTTTCCTCACAAAAATGGTCTTTTTGCCCCAAATTTTGCATTTTAATAAGGATAACAGGAGAAATTGCACAATACAATTTGCAGTGCAATTTCTCCTGAGTCCGCCTATACCCCATATGTTGGGGAATACTACTTTTGAGGCACAGTGCAAAGCTCATAATGGAAGAGGCGCCATATTGGAGTTCAGATTTTGCTGGAATTGTTTGAGGGTGCCATGTCACATTGGCAGAGCCCCTGAGGTGCCAGAACAACAGTATCCCCCTATAAGTGAACTCATTTTACAAAGTACGCTCCCCAATGAATTCATCTAGGGGTGCAGTGATCATATTGACACCACATTTGCCTCACAGAATTTTATACCATTGAGCGGTGAAGAAAGAACAAATTACATTTTTACCACTAAAATGTTGTTTAAGCCCCAAGTTTTTAATTTTTGTAAGGGCTAATAGGATTTTTGTTCACAAAAAACTGAGGTCCATTTTTCCTGAGTGCGCCAATACCTTTCAAGTAATCAGAAAATATATTTTGCACAGTGCAAAGCTCAGAAGGCAAGGAGCTCCAGAATTTACTGTTATGGTTTGCAGGTGCCATGACCCACTGCGAGAGCCCATGAGCTTCCAGAACAGCAGAACCCTCCCAATAAGTGACCCCATTTAACGAACTGAGACGTTAACTGAGACATTTAACGATTGAGAAATTGAATTTCTCAATCAATTCATCTAGGGGTTCATTGATCATATTGACATCACTGGTGTGACACAGAATGTTATACTATTGGGCAGTGAAGAAAAAATGCAGTCCATAAAGAAGTATAAAAAGAAGCGCACTTACCCGTGTATAGTAGTCACCATTTATTCGGACATATTACAAAAAATGCAGGGAGGGATGTGAAAAAGAAGCGGACAATGGCCGTTTCGTGCCTCAGCACTTCAACGGGTCCTAACCCGTGAAGAAAAAATAACTACATTTTTTCACCAAAATTTTGTTTTAGCCCCAGATTTTACATTTTCACACAAGTGGGTAAAAATGGCACCATAATTTGTCCCTCAATTTCTACTGAACGTGGCAATACCCCATATGTGGCTGTACAGTACTACTTAGCCGTACAGAGAGACTCGGGAGGGACAGAGCTATTTGTCTCCTGGAGCGCAGATTTTCCTAGAATAGATTGCAGACTCCATATACAAAGACCCTAATTGCTAGAAAAGTGGAATCCCCTCAAGTGACCTCATTTTGGAAACTATACCCCTTTGGGAATTTATCTACAGGTGTAGTGCCGATTTTGACACCATGGGTATTTTCCAGAAATAAGCAGCAATGAATATTGGAATATTAGCGATTTAAATCACGTTTAATGTTGGCATTTTACATAATGTTTGAGATCATGTTATCTGGCGCTCTACGCTGACCACTTACTTCGGGGTTTCCATCTAAATCTCTGAGTGACGTGATTCAGACGAAACCCCGGAGGGATCCCGAGGGAGTTGAAGTTTTTATGGTACCATTTTGGGGCACATTACTTTTTTTTAATCTCTTTCTATTCCGGCAGAATGAACAAAAACCAGCAATTCAGGAATTTTTTTTTTTTTGGGGGGGGGTGTTTATGCCATTCCCTGTGTGGTAAAATTGATAAGGCAGTTTTATTCTTCAGGTCAGTATGATTACAGCGATACCTCATTCATATCTTTTTTCATGTTTTGGCGCTTTTATACAATAAAAACTATTTTATTTAAAAAATAATTAGTTGTGCATCGCTTTAATCTGAGAGCTATAACTTTATAGCTGTTTATTTATGTCCATATTTTTTATCGCGTTTTATTCCACTTTTTGTTGGGCGATATGACGATAAAGCACGTTTTTTTGCCTTGTTTTTTAATTTTTATGGTGTTTACTAAAGGGGTTAACTAGAGGGACAGTTTTATAGGCCGGGTAATTGCAGATGCGGCGATACCAAATATGTGTACATTTACTGTTTATTTTTTCATAAAAATATTTACCGTATTTTCCGTCGTATAAGATGACCCCCCAACTTTTCCAGTCAAATATAAAATCTTCTTAAAAGTCGGGGGTCTTCTTATATGCCATGTGTCATCTTATAGGGCCGGTGAATAATGTGCCTTTTGGGGGGGAGTGGTCCCGATGATGAAGAGAGGGGGTGTCTCACAGGAAAGTGTGAGTGGAGTATCCCCCTATTACCTCATTGTAGCAGCGTGGGGTCTCCGTGCTGGTGAGCAGCGGCGGCTGCTCCTCTTTGTGCCGCGTGGGTGCTGTGGGGTGGCTCCTCTTCGTGCAGCGTCGGGCCTCTGTGCTGTGGAGCGGTGGCGTATCTTAGTGCAGAGTCGGGGCTCCTCCGGCATCTCCTCAAAGCCAGGAGGCACTGGCAGCTCCATTGCTGCGATGTGGTGGCCTCCGGAAAAATGGCCGCTGGGGACGGCGCATGGTCAGATTCAGATCTCGTCTCCCGAAAGGGGTTAAAGAGATGCTGCATTTTGGAATTTCAGAACCTGCACTATCTATATAACGATTACGTGTATGTTTTATCATCTTTAATAAATGACTCAGCAAAATATGTTAATATATGTAAAAGCCAGTAATTTATGGCTTAAGGGTTAGAAAGATTTATGTTTATGTATATATATCTAATATATAAAGCTGAATGTGTGTGTGTGTGTATGTATGTATGTATGTATGTATGTCCGGGATTGGCATCTGAACCGTAGCAGCTACAGCCACAAAATTTTGCACAGTCACACGTCTGGACCCCGAGAGCGTCATAGGCTATGTTGTGAGGTGAAATTTTAACCCCGCGCTTTCCAATTCACCAAACAATTTTGCCCCTATCTACATAATGGGGAAAAAGTGAAAGGAAAAGTGTTGGAGGCGTCGCAGCTACAGGCACAAAATTTTGCACAGTCACACGTCTGGACCCTGAGAGCGTCAAAGCTATATTGTGAGGTGAAATTTTAACCCCGCGCTTTCCAAGTCACCAAACAATTTTGCCCCTATCTACATAATGGGGAAAAAATGAAAGGAAAAGTGTTGGAGGCAAATTAACAGCTGCCAGATGTGAACAAGGGGGACTTAAAGAATGACAGCGATGGCACCAAAGAGTATATACTGTACAGTTGCTAAGGTGGGGCCCCAACATGGGATAATCACACCACCACGGGGATATGAACACACACACAAAATGCGCCACACACTACCACGTGCTCGAACACATATACCACCCTCAGTGCACATTTCACCACACATACACCAACCTCGCCACATAAAAGTAGAAACACAAAAGTCGCCGCTCAAAACTCGCCACGCGCAAAACTCTCCACATGCAAAACTCGCCACACGTGCAAAACTCGCCACACGCAAAACTTGCACACGCAGAAAAATTGCCACACGCAGAAAAATTGCCACATGCACAAAAGTTGCAACACATGCAAAAGTTGCCTCACACAAAACTTGCACATACTCAAAAGGCACCACACATAAAACTCGCCACGCGCAAAACTCGCCATGCGCAAAACTTGCTGCACACAACTTGCTACACTAACCTGTCACATGCAACTCGACACACAAAAAGTTGCTACACGCATGTCGCCACACAAAACTCATCTCACAAAAGTCCCTACATGCATGTCGCCACACGCAACTCAACACACACAACTTGACACACGAAACTCGCCCTAAAACACACACAAGTCTGGTATCCTTCAAAAATAAAAATCTGATTAATAAGCAGACAAACTACAAGAGCAACAAATGTACCATATAGGAATCCGGCAGCTGTCAGTCACATGACCAGTCTATTATGTGTATGTGTGAGCTAATATATACTGCCAGGGGGTGGGCTTACTGTTGGCTGGGGATTTATCAGGCTGCCATTTTAGCTTACAAATACTGAGGTAAAAATACTGACCAAATAACGTGTGAACGAGGGCTAATACAGGAGGAGATGGCATACAGCTATATACTATATACAGGAGATGACACACAGGTATATACTATTTACAGGGGAGATGACACACAGGTATATACTATATACAGGAGGAGATGACACACAGATATATACTATATACAGGAGAGATGACACACAGGTATATACTATATAGAGGAGGAGATGACATACAGGTACATACTACATACAGGAGGAGATGACATACAGGTATATACTATATACAGGAGGAGATGACACACAGGTATATACTATATACAGGAGCAGATTACCTACAGGTATATAGTATATACAGGAGGAGATGACACAGGTATATGCTATGTATAGGAGGAGATGACATACAGGTATATACTATATACAGGAGATGACACACAGATATATACTATATATAGGTGAGATGACACACAGGTATATACTATATACAGGAGATTACATACAGGTATATCTAATATATAAAGCTGAATGTGTGTATGTATGTATGTGTGTATGTCCGGGATTGGCATCTGTACCGTCGCAGCTACAGCCACAAAATTTTGCACAGTCACACGTCTGGACCCCGAGAGCGTCATAGGCTATGTTGTGAGGTGAAATTTTAACCCCGCGCGTTCCAATTCACCAAACAATTTTGCTCCTATCTACATAATGGGGAAAAAGTGAAGGGAAAAGTGTTGGAGGAAAATTGACAGCTGCCAGATGTGAACAATGAGGACTTAAAGAATGAGAGCGATGGCGACAAAGAGTATATACCGTACAGTTGCTAAGGTGGGGCCCCGACATGGGATACTCACCACACACGGGGATATGAACACAAACACAAAATGCGCCACACACTACCACGTGCTTGAACACATATACCACCCTCAGCACACATTTCACCACACACACACACCAACCTCGCCACATAAAAGTCGAAACACAAAAGTCACCACTCAAAACTCGCTACATGCAAAACTCGCCATATGCAAAACTAGGCTCACGCAAAACTCGCCACACGTGCAAAACTCACCTCATGGAAAACTCACCTCATGCAAAACTTGCACACACAGAAAAATTGCCACATGTACAAAAGTTGCACCACATGCAAAAGTTGCCTCACACAAAACTTGCACATACTCAAAATGCACCACACATAAAACTCGCCACGCGCAAAACTCGCCATGCACAAATCTTGCTGCACACAACTTGCTACACTAACCTGTCACATGCAACTCAACACACAAAATGTTGCTACACGCATGTCGCCACACAAAACTCATCTCACAAAAGTCGCTACATGCATGTCGCCACACGCAACTCAACACACACAACTTGACACATAAAACTCGCCCTAAAACACACACAAGTCTGGTATTGTCCTTCAAAAATAAAAATCTGATTAATAAGCAAACTACAAGAGCAACAAATGTACCATATAGGAAATACGGCAGCTGTCAGTCACATGACCTGTCTATTATGTGTATGTGTGAGCTAATATATACTGCCAGGGGGGAGGGCTTCCTGTTGGCTGGGGATTTATCAGGCTGCCAATAGCAACCAATCACAGCTCAGCTTCTATTTTGCTACAGTTAATTAACCTGAGCTCTGATTGGTTAATATAGGCAACAAAGACATTCTCAGTATAACAAAGCTAATATATGTTGTGAAATGCTTCTATTTGCTTAGTTTTTGCCTTTTAATAATTACATTTCTATCTATTTGTTTTGTGGTTTTTGTGTGCAGAATAAATTTTTGTTAACACATTCTATTTTGCTAACAGCAGTCATTAACCCGGGCGAAGCCGGGTAGTACAGCTAGTATATATATATATATGCAATCCTCAGTTAAATTTTAAATCTCCATATTGTAGATTGCTTCATAATATAAAGTAAAAACTTCCCAATTACTGGAGCGAGCAGCTGTTACACAAATGCTTCTACCAAACATGAATACAAAGTTATGTACTAAATTGTTCATAAAATGGTGCACAATATAAACAAAATAAATTGACGAAATGCAACAAATTCTCTGCAATGATAAACAAAAATTGAAAATGCAACCGAGCAGCAAAATTGTAATGTTTTTACAAATCCTATGAGCTGTTTTCATTACTGATGTCACAATACTAACATATTTCTCAGTACAAGCTTAATGCGCACAATGCTATCACAGAGAGGCAAGATGCAGAGTGCACTCTTAGAGCTCCTACTCACTTGTGCAAAACTCGGATGAGTCTCGCATGGCAATACCCGGCGCTGCTGCCGGCACTCAGATCGGAGCGTGCGGCCGCATAGGAATACATGCAGCCGCACGCTCCGCTGCTCTGTACCGGGTATTGCCATGCGAGACTCATCCGAGTCTCGCGCAAGTGAGTAGGAGCCCTAAGAGTGTACTTAGCGCGCAAAGTGATGTCTTAGAACAAGCATGAAACATATAATGATGTTATAGCAAAGAAATAATGCAAAAAGTTATTTTCATGCCATCTTATATGCTTCCTGCCTTTGTAGTTATGCCCATGTCTTAATTTAAATGTAATAGCATAAAGGGAATCTGTCACCATATTTTTGCTACCTGACTTGAGAGCAGCATGATGTAGAGGAAGAGACGATATTTCCAATTTTGTGTCACATACTGGGCTGCTGGCCGACCTGTTTTATCTGAATCTGCTTCAGACACAATACGTGCCAGCATTCGCTAAATAGCCACTTTACCACTTACGGAATTACAGTCTTATTGACATATATAATCAGCGAGGCGTCATTTTTGAACCTTGTGCATAACTTCCCCTATTTTTACTGCAACCATCCAAATTGACATTTCATGTTCTAACCTAGAGAAATTTTTCCCAGGGCGGCATTGTGATCAAGGCCATTAACTGGCCGAAACGTTAATTTGCCTGTCAGCTCACCTGCCACCTGTATTAAATGTTTCACTTGAAGCAAAATTCCTCAATTTGTACAAGTGCAGTGATTATATACTCTGTTGTTTATGGGACCATCGGCTCGGTTCACTAGCACCGTCATTTCCATAAGAACTGAGTGCTAGCCTTCTGCCTTTCTACTTGTCACTACACAACATCACAGCCACGGTGAGAGCAAGTGCTGACACCTCGGGAATGAAGCCGGCACAGGAGGTGAGTATAGGCTTTATTATTTTATTGGGGCTGAACATTTAGTTTAAGAAGGGGTTGCCCTAGTAGTGAACAACCCCTTTAATGTTTCTCCTGCTTGATGATTTTTCACCTACTCTGCCCTCTTAGTTTTCTCCTGGCAATCAGAATATTCACTTTTGCTGGTTCACTACTCTAGACAAAAGCCCTTCTGTGAAAGCAATCCAGATCAGATTCCTTTACAGGAGTTAAAGAGAGAAGGCCAAAAATGTGAGCGGCTGCCATTTTGCTTAATCCACATGAATGCGAATTATAAAAAATTAGAAAATTCAGATTTTTGTAAACTTCAAGTACAATTCACTTCCACTCAAATATATTCGCTCATCTCTAGCCATATACATATGCGATGTGAAAGCGACTATTTTTTGGCTACTTTTTTTATACCGACATTTCATGTACACTGTGCATAGGCAGAAAGCTGCCAATCAGTGATGATGATGGAGTTATGCAGATCTCATTAATATGGAGGACCACAGGGCAGCAGGTTTAATAAATCTCTTGTGATAATCTCCTGTTAATGAAACAGTGATTTTATCAAAACAACAACAAGCAGCCCAGTAAGTGACACATCGCTGGAATCAGGGTCTCTGTGTCTATATTAGGCTATGGCACACTACAGCTTTTCTTTTATCTGAAGAAATTGGTCCAATTACACTAATCCCACCCTAATCAGACTCTAATCAGGGTTTGTTCAGAGTGTGAATAGAGTGCGATCCGGTTTTTCCGCTTGTGGAGAAAAAATGTTTTTACTCCTTTTGTATTGAGTTTATCCTTGAAAATTGGACCTCACTTGGATATCATCCAAGGGCACTCCGATGTTTTTCACAGACCCATAGACTTCAATGGCAGAGTGAGATCTGAAAATTTGAGGCAAATTGTACAGGCTTCAATTATTTACTTTGGACCTCTCAGTCCGAGGAACAAAATCCGACGTGCATGCCCTCAATGAATAATATGGCATCTGATATCACTTGTATGATTTTTACGGTCATGTGCACAGGTCTATGTACTGCTCTCAGATTTGGTCTAAAAAACCTGGTGACATATTCCTCTTTAATATAACATATCTGACTCTATTTCTCCCTCCTCAGTATGCACTACATATTGCACTGTTCTCTATTCATTTAAATTCCAAAGTACTAATGATCCATCATACCCATTATCTGCCATTTCATAAAGGCTACATTCACAAATCCATCGTAGAAGTTCACGTACTGTCCATTTGTTAAAAGGACAACACATGAACACATAGAGGTTCATTGATCCATACATTAATACATCAATTTTAAAAACAAATTCAGGTGTCCAATCTGAGAGACTCAGAGCATACCCTATTAGTGTCCATTTTGCAGTCTCGGCCCTTAAAATCTATATGGATCTGTTAAACATGGATGAAAAATTAAAGACATCCTTCTACTACAGTGTTCTTGTGTTCTTTATTTTTTTTTCACGGATCCGTTCATAAACATAATAAATAAATGAAAGCTATGACAATCTACTTCATTCAGTTTTTAAAAACAGATGCGAAAAAAGACAGATGTAAAATGGATCACACATGAGAGAAAACTGGTTTATTTTACATGAACATAAAAAAGACAATGATGAGTAAATGGAGCTAAGGGCTAAGTTCACGTGAGCATATAAAAAATCTTCTGATACTCATCCCAACAAAACAGATGATTTTCCATCTGCATTGTCAACCATATAGAATCTGTATGGCATGCATCTGCAGTGAATAAAATTTACAATACTAAAAATAGTTTCCTATATTAAAGTGTGCAGGCGCCGGGAAAGGTGAGAGAGGCCCGGCGCCTGCGCACTGCAGTACTTTGCTCTTCCCTCAACAGGACAGACAAAGTACACCTGCGCCGGAGCGGCAGCATGAACACAAGAAGAGGACGTCATGGAATGAAAATAGGAGGCGCCGGAGCGGACCTGAGACACCCATCGGACCGAACCGCAGCAGGACCGCCCCTGGGTGAGTATAATCTAACCTCTTTTTCTCCTCTTTCAGGTAACATCGGCGGCTTATCTACAGCCTTACAGAATGCTGTAGATAAGCCCCTGATGATGGTGAGCTTACCTCATCATTGATTTTGGGGGTGACAGGTTCCCTTTAAGAATGGCAGTGTGTCCATAAAATCCTGTGAGGACAGATTTATTTTGCACACTTATAGACTGGAATAGGCAAATCTCATAGGAAATACAGAAAAGACTACGGCATGCTATAATCTTTTTCATGAGCACATTTAATCCCCGTATAAGAATGTGGTCAGCTGGAAAACCCAATTGAGTAACATTGATCTGAGTGTTGTCCGTTTTTTACACTGACAGCACTTGAGCTGAAAATACTGTCTCGTGTGAAGGTATCTGAGAGTACTTTCATGAACACCTTTTTTGTCTTTATTTTTTGGAGACATGCTGCCCGTGGATCAGACTCTGTTCAGACTCTGACTTTATGATCTCAGCCATATATGTTTCATTCTCAAAAACAGTTTAAGGCCGGCCTCACACTCGGCGTAAGACAATACGCCATGTATTATACGTCCGTACTACGGCCGTAATACGGAGAAATGTTCCCAAAATATTGATCCGTAGTCAGGGTGTGTCAGCGTATTTTGCGCATGGCATCCTCCGTATGTAATCCGTATGGCATCCGTACTGCGAGATTTTCGTGCAGGCTTGCAAAACCGACATCTAATGGATTTATGTGCTCAAATGTTCGGGAAAACATATATACAGTATATATATATATATATATATATATATATGTCATTGAGACACATATATATATATATATATTCTGTATTTAGATTTCATTCAGCGCGATATCTGTGAACAGCCGGTAATTCAATTGGGATATGTAAACCATGTCTCATATCCTGTCGGGTTTGTGCAGGAGAAATGAAAAGCCGGCAATTGAATTACCGACTTTTCACTAACAGCGCTGCGTATTTCTCGCAAGTCACACTGCAGGTCCGTGTGGAATCCGTATTTTTCTCGCCCCCATAGACTTTCATTTTTTTGCGCAATACGCTGACAAACGCAGCATGCTGCGATTTTGTACGGCCGTAGAAAACCGTATAATACTGAACCGTAATATACGGCTAATAGGAGCAGCCCCATTGAGAATAATTGTGCCGTTTATTTTGCGAGTTTTACGGACGTAATTTCTGCGCTCTTACATCCGTAAAACTCGCTAGTGTGAGGCCGGCCTCATAGCTGCCCACTCCTCTTAAGTGATATGTCTCTCCCCATACACGCAGGAAAATGATGCTATGTTTTTCTCTAAATCGGCCCGGGCCTTTTAACTCCTTTCTGACCTCGGACGGGATAGTACGTCCGAGGTCAGAAGCCCCGCTTTGATGCGGGCTCCGGCGGTGAGCCCGCATCAAAGCCGGGACATGTCAGCTGTTTCTAACAGAAACAGAATCAGAATCACATCAAGTTTCTAACAGAAACAGAATCGCGATCTGCCTGCGCCTATTAACTAGTTAAATGCCGCTGTCAAACGCAGGCAGCGGCATTTAACTACCGCTTCCAGCCGGGCGGCCGGAAATGAGCACATCGCCGACCCTTGTCACATGATCGGAGGTCGGCGATGCTTCTCCATTGTAACCATAGAGGTCCTTGAGACCTCTATGGCTACTGATCGCCGGTAGCTGTGAGCGCCACCCTGTGGGCGGCGCTCACAGCACACCTGCAATTCTGCTGCATAGCAGCGAACATCAGATCGCTGCTATGTAGCAGAGGCGATCGGGTTGTGCCAGCTTCTAGCCTCCCATGGAGGTTATAAAAACATGGCAAAAGTAAAAAGAAAAGTAAAAGAAAATGTGAAAAAATAAAAAAAAATAAAAGTTCAAATCACCCCCCTTTCGCCCCATTCAAAATAAATCAATAAAAAAAATGAAATCTACACATATTTGGTATCGCCGCGTTCAGAATCGCCTGATCTATCAATAAAAAAAAAGCATTAACCTGATCGCTAAACGGCGTAGTGGTAAAAAAATTTGAAACGCCAGAATTACGTTTTTTTGGTCGCCACAACATTGCATTAAAATGCAATAACGGCAATCAAAAGAACGTATCTGCACCAACATGCTATCACTAAAAATGCCAGCTCGGTATGCAAAAAATAAGCCCTCAACTGACCCCAGATCATGAAAAAAAGGAAACGCTACGAGTATCGGAATATGGCACAAATTGGCACGACATGGTAAAACCAATGATGTTCTTCAAAAGTACAACTCGTCCCGCAAAAAATAAGCCCCCACATGGCCAAATTGACTAAAAAATAAAAAGGTTATGGCTCTGGGAAGGAGGGGAGTGAAAAACGAACACGGAAAAACGGAAAATCCCAAGGTCATGAAGGGGTTAAAGTTAAATATATATGGCTTAAATCATGCAGCTAAAGCCTGATACATGCTGTCCATGGATCGGCTGTCCATGCTGGTGTTTATTTGTAGCATGTTATACAGATATAATTTTTTTTCTGTCATTTAGTGGCAATTTTTTTCCATTAGACCTCCATTACCTTTAAAAAAAAGTGTGCATTAATACCTATTGTGTTTTGTGTTGCATTTTTGGTTTTAAAACTCACGTTATTCTATGAGAAGACTTGAAACCACATGATGATTGAATCACATTACTTAATAGCATGGATTAAACAAAAGGTATAAAAAAGGCCAGAAAAAAAATGCATCTGAAATCAATTACGATTTTGACTAAAAAAAATGAGTCTGATCTTGTCTTTAGACTTGTGTGAGAACTTAATAAGGCTACATTACAGCTATAACATATTGACCCATATAATTCTACTCAATCATTCTTACATAAACAGTTGTGTAGAAATGTGCAGAGTTTAAAAATTATGATTACTACATTTTTGTTTTGCAATCCAAGTTAGTTGGTTACATTCTCTAAAAATCTATATAAATAGTAAAAAAAGATATGCAATGGCAAAAAAAACAGAGCCAGAAACATCAAACTATATTTTGTTCTCATATCTACTTAGGGCATCTTAGAGGATGGCTTTCCCAAGCGGAAGTCACCAGTAGTGTTGAGCGATACCGTCCGATACTTGAAAGTATCGGTATCGGAAAGTATCGGCCGATACCGGCAAAGTATCGGATCCAATCCGATACCGATACCCGATACCAATACAAGTCAATGGGACTCATGTATCGGACGGTATCCCTGATGGTTCCCAGGGTCTGAAGGAGAGGAAACTCTCCTTCAGGCCCTGGGATCCATATTAATGTGTAAAAGAAAGAATTAAAATAAAAAATATTGCTATACTCACCTCTCCGACGCAGCCTGGACCTCAGCGAGGGAACCGGCAGCGTTGTTTGCTTAAAATTCGTGCTTTTCCTTCCTTACGTGAAGTCCCGGCTTGTGATTGGTCGCGTGCCGCCCATGTGGCCGCGACGTGACCAATCACAGCAAGCCGTGACGTAATTTTAGGTCCTTCAGGATTTTAAAAATACGTTCTGGCTTGTGATTGGTCGCGTCGCGGTCACATGGGCGACGCGACCAATCACAAGCCGTGACGTCACGGGAGGCTGGACACGCGCGCATTTTAAAATGCGCGCTTGTCCTGCCTCCCGTGACGTCCCGGCTTGTGATTGGTCGCGTCGCCCATGTGGCCGCGACGCGACCAATCACAGCAAGCCGTGACGTAATTTTAGGTCCTTCAGGATTTTAAAATTACGTTCTGGCTTGTGATTGGTCGCGTCGCGGCCACATGGGCGACGCGACCAATCACAAGCCGGGACGTCACGGGAGGCAGGACAAGCGCGCATTTTAAAATGCGCGCGTGTCCAGCCTCCCGTGACGTCACGGCTTGTGATTGGTCGCGTCGCCCATGTGGCCGCGACGCGACCAATCACAAGCCAGAACGTAATTTTAAAATCCTGAAGGACCTAAAATTACGTCACGGCTTGCTGTGATTGGTCGCGTCGCGGCCACATGGGCGGCACGCGACCAATCACAAGCCGGGACTTCACGTAAGGAAGGAAAAGCGCGAATTTTAAGCAAACAACGCTGCCGGTTCCCTCGCTGAGGTCCAGGCTGCGTCGGAGAGGTGAGTATAGCAATATTTTTTTATTTTAATTCTCTCTTTTACACATTTTTACATTAATGTTGTTTCGATACCGATACCCGATACCACAAAAGTATCGGATCTCGGTATCGGAATTCCGATACCCGCAAGTATCGGCCGATACCAGATACTTGCGGTATCGGAATGCTCAACACTAGTCACCAGAACAATGGACCAGACACTTCTTTTAGCTGCTTCATGTCTTTTGAAGCCTGAGGCTGTTAAGAGAAGTTAAAAAGGATAGAACATATGCAAGGCAAGTTGTTTTGACATTGCTGTGCATATATCCTTTTTAGCATTTTTTTGGCAGGTTTCTGGTGGAATTTGCCAGAAGACTTTGTATGCACATAACCGTGGGTTCTCATTTACCCATGGCATCAGGCTCAATTTCTTTTAGCCTAATGCAACTGAATGGATGAGAACTTATGGCAAAACTGATTAAAAATAGATAATTTGTTATAAGGGTGCTTCATCATTTTAGTACCAAGTGCTGGATCCCAACATTGTATGAAACATTGAGATCAGGCCACTGGATCACTGCCTGCAAATGTCCAGTGCAAAAATTGATTTACCAGAAGGGTAGGAACTATTCCATTGCAAATAATCAAGTCAGTTCTTCCATCAGTTTCCTTCTGGTGTTTTTATTAAATTCTGGATGGAAATGTTGACGCATTTCCAGCCACATCTGAGTCCAACCACAGAATTAGAATTACAGTCTCTTTTTTGGGGGAAAATATGATCTTTCTTTATCGGAAAAGTCACATTATGCGTCCTAATAGCAAAAAACGTTTGTCATGCTTATTAATTATAACCTTTTATCTTTTCGTGCTCTTGGGAATATATAACAATTTATGGAACATTGCTTGCTTTGGTTAATATATTCATAGTTGTCACTCAGAAACATGTACACCAAACAATTAATGTGTTTGCCCAGCCGGAACAAAGAAGGATTGGCATTTAGAAATGATCCATCACTGCTGATCTTTCCATAACTGGAATGAAAGCAACACAAGAGACTGAAACAGCTGGAGAGATTTTTGAGTGTGAGACCTCACAGCAGTGACTCATTGACATTTTAAACATTCAAGACATAAAGAGATACTGAGAGGCTACATAATTTTCTTCAATTGTGTGATAATCTTAGTTAAAAAGTCACACTTGTTAGATTTACAAATGGCCCCCTATTGAGCAAGGTTGTGTTTCCTGGTAGCTTTTTTTTATCTTTAATGTACCATATAACCTACAATTGAATTTATTAACTTTGACACATTAATTTATATACTCAATACTAACTGCACTTAGATTTGATCAACATACTTTAGGAATTTTATAATGTAAAATGGCTGAAAACTTCTGAGCTAATCTCATTCTCCAAAAAGTGTAAACTTTTGTGTAAATATAGAGACAACAGACTTCACATCTCTCTCATGTTTCCTCTACACATAAATACTGGAATATCATTGTTTTTCACTGTATAACTTGGCATCTTGTGTTCCTTTTATGGCAATAACTGAAAATGTAGCAGATGTTTGCCTCATGCATAAAGTGAGTGCAAAGTAATCTTGACGACCAAAATGTTGGCATGCGAACAACGGCTTTGGCCTCTCCTTCATTGAAGTGGGTTAAACGAAAAACTTTGACAAAGTAAGATGCCACATTTTATTTGTGTTGTGAGATTTGATTTTATGCTGTATGTACTGAAAAATGATAAAGGCTTATCAATTTTTTACCATTGAGAAGATCCTATACTAGGCATCTACTCATTTTATAATAAAGTTTAACCTGAAGTTTCACGTGAATTTTTTGAATAAAATGTAGTGTGTTTCCACATTAGAAGTAAAATTATTTCATTAAATGGAGTTTTTGCCATCATGGAGGAGACGATACTGCAGTACATAGCAGTGTAGCTGTGCATCCAACACTAAGGGGATATTAAAATAAAGAAAGTGGCAGTACGATCTAAATGTTTCTCTCTTGATCTGCAGCTCCCTTATCCTCCTTTCTCCTTCACCATAGACTTTAATAGGCAGCATGTAATATGATCACTCAGTGAGCTGGCAATTCTTGTTGTCTTGAGAATGATAGATTTTTCAGTGTTTCTGAATGATGTTGCTCTATGCTCTGGAAAACAAAGTGAATTCCTAAAATCCTAAGCCCAGAGTTTCCTCTCTGACTTACATATGCTATATAAGGTGTAATTCCTATGAAATAACCACTTTAAAGAGTTTTACACTACTCTTGATAACCTTTGTCAAGGATAGGTCATCCAGATCAAATTGGTGGGTATCCAAAACCTGGACCCATACCAATCAACTGTAGCAACATTGGTAGTTGCTGGATGAAGACAATGTAAAAGCAGAACACCAATGCTCCATCACGCTGTTTAGTAGCCACTTCTGGGTATTGAAGATCAGCTCATATTAGTAGTGACAGCAGTCACTAAACTGTGATGGATTGGTGGTGTTCCTCATCAAAGGGTAGGTCATCAATGTCAAAGTAGTGGAAAATACTTTAGATTATCAAACTAAGATAATACAAGAAAGAAAGAAAGTCTAAATTTAATGCTGCCAATGTTTTGAAAGTTTAACATTTTCCTTTCTCACTAGACAATTTAGCAATCACATAAGTCAATACAAGACATTCACTTAATCAACCCTAATCTTCCACTTAAAGCAAACATTTAAATCTTTTGCTAAAAAGTAACTATGATGAAAATAGGCAACTTTGCAATATACCTCATCAGAGAAATGTGCTTCTTTCTCCTCTTGGAATTATCCTTCAAATACAATATGCATTAAGTAAAGATAGATTTTCCTTGACTGAGATAGAAGATAATAGCTGCTAATTTTAAAATTTTATGGAAAGTTGAGGAGGGAGGAGCTAGAGAAAGACATTCTTGTCCAAGTTCCCCTGAAACAACAGTTTAAATTCTCCACAGAACTGTATGAGTACCAACTTTCATCAGATATGCCAGTAATGGGAAAATCTGGATTCACCAAAGACAAACTTTACCCGTGAATTGAGAATTTTTAAAGTGTATTACAAGTCCAGGGGGAGAAAGAAGCACATTTGTCTAATAAGATAATAAGATATATTACAAAGTTTCTTAATTTCATGTATACTATTGATATATGAAAAATATATATATAACTATGGTATCAATTCTGTATATTTTTTTCAACATACATGCAAAGCTGTTGACAGGCAACAACTCCCACTTATGAAGACACAATTATTGGGTGGAAATGTTTGTATAGAACAAGTTTCAGGACAATAGCAAATAAAGCTATTAAAATTACGATATCTAGTATTTCTTTTTATCAAGACATTATTATTATTATTATTTATTTATACAGCACCATTGATTCCATGGTGCTGTACATGAGAAGGGGTTACATACAAATTACAGATATCACTTACAGTAAGCAAACTAACAATTACAGACTGATACAGAGGGTTGACGACACTGCCCTTGCGGGCTTACATTCTACAGGATAGCGGGGATAGAGACAATAGATTGAGGGTTGTAGGAGCTCCAGTGTTGGTGAGGTGGTAGCTTCAGTAGTGGTGAGGAGGCAGCAGGGTCAGTGCAGGCTGTAGGCTTTCCTGAAGAGGTGGGTTTTCAGGTTCCGTCTGAAGGATCTGAATGGGGCAAAGAAGTCCAGAGGATGGGGGATATTCTGGAGAAATCTTTGAGGCGGTTGGGTGAGGAGCGGATAAGTGTGGAGAGAAGGAGGTCTTGGGAGGACCGGAGATTATTTGAGGGAAGATATCGGGAGATTAGTTCAGAGATATATGGAGGAGACAGGTTATGGATGGCTTTGTAGGTCAGTATTAGTAATTTGAACTGGATACACTGAGGGAGTGGGATCCAGTGAAGAGATTTGCAGAGGGGGGAAGCAGAGGAGTAGCAAGGAGAGAGATTAATTAGTCGGGCAGCAGAGTTAAGGATGGACTGGAGAGGTGCAAGGGTGTTAGAAGGGAGGCCACAGAAAAGGATGTTGCAGTAGTCAAGGCGGGAGATGATGAGGGCATGCACAAGCATTTTAGTAGATGACGGTTGAGGAAAGGACGGATTCTGGAGATATTTTTGAGCTGGAGGCGACAGGAGGTGGAAAGAGCTTGGATGTGCAGTTTGAAGGACAGGGCAGAGTCAAGGGTTCTTCCGAGGCAGCGGACTTCCGGTACGGGGGAAAGCGTGATGTCATTAACTGCGATAGATAGGTCAGGTATGGAAGATCTATGAGATGGAGGAAAGATGATGAGTTCAGATTTGTCCACATTGAGTTTGAGGAAGTGAGAGGAGAAGAAGGAGGATACGGCTGATAGACACTCCAGGATTCTGGACAGCAGAGGTGACGTCTGGGCCAGAAAGGTAGATCTGAGTTTCATCAGCATAAAGGTGGTACTGGAATCCATGGGACTTTATGAGTTGTCCCAGGCCAAGGGTATAGATGAAATTGACATCTTCAGTCTATTATGATAGTCTTTCCATCAAAAATCCTGGAAACATGATGGTTTTATTATGAATTTATAGGATCATTTAGGTCTTGTTAGGATTAAAGATGAGCCAATATTTCAATGTTCGGTTCGGATTACAATCACCGAATTTGCAATATTCGCTGACTAATTTGTCGAATACTTGCCAAACATAACCACATAACCGAATGTCATTCAGGTCAATAGGAGGCAAAAACAATCGCATGCACAACACCTTAGAATGGCCCCAAATGCTGCCAAAACACATCAAATGAGGGACAGACACCAGGAAAGTGGCCTCAATTCACGCACAGTACAAATTGTAGCATGAAACTGCAGCAATCAGCCAGGCATTAGGTATCGGGGTCTAGGACAGCATTCACAGCTTTCAATTGAATGTCACAGTAAGACGATATGAGCGAGGTGTAGGCTGGGAGCCCTGATACTACATGCAACACCTCTACATGCTTTCATGCTGAGCCACACTCAGGTGGCACACATAACAGTTTTGTAGACTCACGTTGTCAGAAATATTTAAGGATAGTAACACAGGTAGTTGAGTCCAAGGAAGTGGAGGCCTGATGATCTCGTAGGCCTACTGCTACAGGCAACACGCATGAAGGAGACCCAACCAGGAGTGTTCACATTTCCAAAAATTATTGGCAGACACCACCAAAGTGGCATCAATTTCATCACAGTAGAAATAGTATACTAGGAACCGACAGATCTTCCACTACACCCAATACAGCAGATGGACTCCCAACCAGGAGAGTTCAAATTTAAACAAATGAGAGCCTTACACCACAGAAGTGGCATCAATTTCATGAAAGTAGAAATAGTATAATAAGGACCAACAGTTCTTCCACTACACCCAGTCCAGCAGATGGACACCCAACCAGGAGTGTTCACATATTCAAAAAATTTTGGCAGACACCACCAAAGTGGCATCTATTTCACTACAGCAGAAAAAGTATAATAGGGACTGACAGGTCTTCCACTACACCCAATCCAGCATATGGACAACCAACCTGGAGTTTTCACATGCTAAAAAATGTAGGCCTGACACCACCGAAGTGGAATAACTGAAACGAGAATAGAAATAGTATAAATGGGACCGATACATCTTCCACTACAGCTAACCCAGCAGATGTAGACCAATCATGACTGTTCACATTTTCACAAATTTGTATTAACATCAGCAACAGCCACAGCAGGCACAGAAGCTACACTAAAGATATCACAGAGTGCAGGTACATGACATTAATGCATCGCACTAAAAAATGCAATATCACCTGGTCTGTACAGTCTGAGATAGGGGTGCAAAAGTCCTTGGAGCTCCATGACTTGTTCATCTTGATGAAAGTTTGGTGGTCTTCACTTTCAGGGGACAGCTGACTGCGCTTATCCATCAGGACACCACCAGCAGCACTGAAGATATGTTCTGAGAAAATGCTTGCTGCCAGGCATGATAAAAACTCCAAGGCATGTAAGGCTAGCTCAGGCCACTTATCAATTTTGGAAGACTAAAATGTGAGAGGGTCCAAATCTTCCCTGATAGTATTCATATTCAGTTCTAGATACTCCTGCACCATCCTCTTCATTCGTTCACTACGTGAAAAAAGTGTCAAAGGATTCAGAAATTGCTTCTTCCTCTTCTAGCACTACTGCTGCTTCTAATGTTGTAAAGTCTTCTCCAGCATTTAGAACACCGTAATAGTGACACCAATGATGGCGCCATCAGCACTAACCATCTTAGTAGCCATTTCAAAACTTTGCAGAAGGGTGCACAGGTTAATCACTCTTTAAACCTGATATGCGCCACATCCGTACTGCGTTGACCCAGGCTATACAAAATGACATGCGGCATCAGGGTTCGCTCCTGCTGCCACATTTGTAGCAACATGTGCAGAGTGAAATTCCACCATGTCGGCACATCACATATCAACCTGTTAACTGGCATAGACAAAGACCTATCGATACAAGTCGATGATCTGAGGGGTGCGAACGGCGGAAATGAGCACACAGCTTACGTGCTTTCTGGAGCAGCTCGCCCAGGCCAGGTTGAAGACGTGAGCCATGCAAGGCACGTGTGTGAGCTTGCCTAGCCATAGGGCCACCACTAGGTTCACACCATTATTGGACATGGCCTTCCCTGGATGCAGTTTCTGCGGAGACAGCCATTGATCAGACTCAGCCTGGAGAGCTATCCACAATTCTTCAGCTGTATGACTGCGATCTCCAAGGCATATCAATTTTAATACTGCCTGATTGCGATGAGCCGTGGCAGCGCATTACGTAGGTGGTGGGGATTAGTTCTGCACTGTTGGAACACATTTCTCGTTAAGGCAGACGTTGAGTGCGCAGGTGGAGGCCCTAAAGGAGATAGAGGAGGAGGCAGAAGCAGAAGAGGCAGAAGCAGTGGAGGAAGTGTTAATTGTAGAGTACATCATAGAAAAACAAGGAAGCTTTATGCCAATAAACCCAAATATATTTTATTAATCAAAAACAATTAAAAACCTTGCAAGTTGTATGTCAATCAATGGGAATACGTATGCAGAATATGCTGTCTGCACCAGAAATACACCACCATATACCTATAAATAACCAAGTGATCAAAAAATGCCTATACAAAAAAGTTTAGAGAGACCACAATATTGCTAAAAAACAAACTTTCTCATATATAGTGAGAAGATGAGGCACCCAAAAATACCATCAGAAAAACTTTTTCATATATATATATATATATGTATAAACTAATACATAGTCACCTTATAGAAAATATGCGCATACAATGTAAGAAATGCAAGCCAAGTGGACAAATAAGTAGTATAGACTCCTAAATGAACATACAGTACAGACCAAAAGTTTGGACACACCTTTTCATTTAAAGATTTTTCTGCATTTTCATGACTATGAAAATTGTACATTCACGCTGAAGGCATCAAAACTATGAATTAACACATGTGGAATTATATACTTAACAAAAAAGTGTGAAACAACTGAAAATATGTCTTATAGTCTAAGTTCTCCAAAGTAGCCACCTTTTGTTTTGATAACTGCTTTGCACACTCTTGGCATTCTCTTGATGAGCTTCATGAGGTAGTTTATAGAAAATTAGTCTGCACTCAGCTAATATATAGAAGGTGCTGGTGTAACGGACAAGAAGTCCTAATCCCAGTAAACAAAGTATATACACCGCACTCACGGATGGAATATGTTGCAAGAAAAAGTCATGTGACAATTTATTTACATATCAGAACAAAATCATATATGATATACAGCGTATATATATAATAGCGTATACAGATGACGTTTCGAACCCAACCGGGTTCTTAATCATACTTCGCTGTGGAATAAATTGAAAAAACAAAAAACAAAAAAATTCAAACAACAGCAGATAATACATAATACAATGAAAGCAAGTACATAAACGGCATAGTGCCCTATTGGTAACCCCATAGAAACATGCCAGCCAAAGAAAGAAACATACACCATAAAAAAGGAAATAAGGGGGTGAGTTGTCACCATGAATAGTAACGAAGCCACCAAATATCACCAAAGATTAACACCGAACTAAGGTAAGAGACTTCAGTTTTACCTGAAATTGATATGTAGTGATATGAAATGAAAATATCCCAGCCGGGATTGAAAGCACTTTGAAGTGATGCTGTGGGGAATAATGTGATGATTAGCAGAAATGCTGAGCCCATAAGTAGGTAACATACGTATAATATAGATACCTATGGTGTTTGTAGGAGTAATCCAGTTATCGGCCAGATAGTACTGGATATTATAGGCCTGCGGACATGAGCATATATTAAGTATCCTGGTTGTACATGTACCCGGTAATAATTAGAAAGTTGTGCAATAGAATTTAATTACCTGGTGGCAGATATATGAAAAGCGGCGCTCCCGCGCCCTGCTTGGCTGTGTGTGTAATGGAGACTGCCAGTCCTGGTATAAGTGTGTCAGGAGAAGCGCTAACCGGAAGTGGTTCACCGCCGGACCGGAAGTGACGTAGCGCAGTGTTTGTCAAGTCACAGCGCTTGTATATGAGTAACTATGGAGACCAGGCAACGCATATGGCGATGCTAGTGTGGTGCTGATTAGGACACCGCTTGCTACATACGTTGTAATGTACCTAAAATATTAAAACAAAGAGTCCACTGGCTTATATGTGGTATTCAGCAATGAAATTATGTGCAACAATTGTCCTATAGTGGCTTATGGAGTGAATTCGGCAGGCCTGTGAATTACACAGCTCTGGCTGTGTAATTCACAGGCCTGCCGAATTCACTCCATAAGCCACTATAGGACAATTGTTGCACATAATTTCATTGCTGAATACCACATATAAGCCAGTGGACTCTTTGTTTTAATATTTTAGGTACATTACAACGTATGTAGCAAGCGGTGTCCTAATCAGCACCGCACTAGCATCGCCATATGCGTTGCCTGGTCTCCATAGTTACTCATATACAAGCGCTGTGACTTGACAAACACTGCGCTACGTCACTTCCGGTCCGGCGGTGAACCACTTCCGGTTAGCGCTTCTCCTGACACACTTATACCAGGACTGGCAGTCTCCATTACACACGCAGCCAAGCAGGGCGCGGGAGCGCCGCTTTTCATATATCTGCCACCAGGTAATTAAATTCTATTGCACAACTTTCTAATTATTACCGGGTACATGTACAACCAGGATACTTAATATATGCTCATGTCCGCAGGCCTATAATATCCAGTACTATCTGGCCGATAACTGGATTACTCCTACAAACACCATAGGTATCTATATTATACGTATGTTACCTACTTATGGGCTCAGCATTTCTGCTAATCATCACATTATTCCCCACAGCATCACTTCAAAGTGCTTTCAATCCCGGCTGGGATATTTTCATTTCATATCACTACATATCAGTTTCAGGTAAAACTGAAGTCTCTTACCTTAGTTCGGTGTTAATCTTTGGTGATATTTGGTGGCTTCGTTACTATTCATGGTGACAACTCACCCCCTTATTTCCTTTTTTATGGTGTATGTTTCTTTCTTTGGCTGGCATGTTTCTATGGGGTTACCAATAGGGCACTATGCCGTTTATGTACTTGCTTTCATTGTATTATGTATTATCTGCTGTTGTTTGAATTTTTTTGTTTTTTGTTTTTTCAATTTATTCCACAGCGAAGTATGATTAAGAACCCGGTTGTGTTCGAAACGTCATCTGTATACGCTATTATATATATACGCTGTATATCATATATGATTTTGTTCTGATATGTAAATAAATTGTCACATGACTTTTTCTTGCAACATATTCCATCCGTGAGTGCGGTGTATATACTTTGTTTACTGGGATTAGGACTTCTTGTCCGTTACACCAGCACCTTCTATATATTAGCTGAGTGCAGACTAATTTTCTATAAATTGTATTATTTCTTAGTCTCTGCACCGGCTTTCCCCATGTCTTTGAATACATTTGCCTATGATACGGCCACCAGTTCCAATATACTAGCACAGGTCACTAGTTCAAGTGACTTTCTAAAAACTCCTACACAGGAACTAAGGACAAGGGACTATGAAAAAGAGAGAAAACGTTTAGTCTCTCACGATTTGCATTGCACAACACTGGCGGAATACCACCGCCAGTGCAAAATACCTAGAGGTCTTAGAAGCAATTTGCGTCCAACTTTATTTGCTGACAATGAGGAATTTTGTGATAAATACAAAAAGATATTAAACAAATGCTCCTTAGACATTATTGTACTCACGGTGGAATATTTGCAGAAAAGTATTGTTGAGACAAAATCTAAGATTGAGGCTATTGAGACACAACTTAGCGCAACTCTTTCATCCATTGAATGGACTACTCTTAAAAATAAGACAGACAAGATTCTGGCCGAACACGAAAAGTTTTTACAGGAACGTAAAAGACAGAAATTCTACAGGGACAACGAGGACTACGCAAACAACAGAGTGTACAGATGGAACGACTCATCCACTTGGCGTCAACCTTCCTCTCAGAGAAGATTCGGTTCTTTCAGCTCGAGCGGCGATTCCTCAACTGGCACAGGACGATCTCGTTTTTTACCAAGGCACCGCAGGGGCGGTACACAACAAGCAGGCCAACGAGAAGATCAAGGAGAACGAATGGCGACACGTTCCCAGGTAGGCCGTCAAGCCTGGTAATTAACATATCCAGCCACCTGCTTGCCCCTGCTGAACTATCTGTACTAGAAAGGGGTCTATCCTTTTGTCCGACCCCTAGTTGGAATGCTTTCCAACTTGAAAGAGACCTACAAATGTTTTATCGCTCGTTGAGATTAAAAACTCACTTTGGTCTGTCACCAGATATGAGGGTTCTCCATACGGGTGACTCTGTTCAATCTGAACTCTCTATCTCAACACTCGGCCTTCGTACTCCTAGTCGTTTTCAGCCACCGCATACACATCACGCAATAGAAACATTTATTGAACTAGTTGACCAAGAGGTAAAACGGTTATCTCATGATCATAAGCTAGGTTTCTTTCCAACTCATTCCAACCTAACACAGAGTGAGAGGATAGCACTGAGATCTCTTCAGAGCAATCAACAAATCACTATCAAACCAGCCGATAAGGGTGGAGCAGTAGTAGTAATGGATCGATCATCTTACCTTCAAGAAATTGAACGACAACTTGGGGATCAAGAGACATATGCGATGGTCCAGAGGGATCCCACCATGGGGATTAAGAGTAAGATAGACAGGATACTAACACACTACCTGGATAGACACATCATAGATAAAAAAACTGCCATATTTCTTACAAATCCTCATCCCATAACACCTGTGTTTTATGTGTTGCCCAAAATACACAAGTCCCTGGTGAACCCTCCGGGTAGACCCATCGTGGCATCAACTGATTCCATCCTGTCCCCGCTCTCTATTTTTCTCGAGAAGATTCTGACACCCCTCATTAAGACAACTAAATCTTTTGTTTTGGACACAGGACATTTTATACGCATCATCAAAGGCCTTAGGTGTGTTAACCCTACGTGTTGGCTAGTTACGTTTGACGTCAATAGCCTATATACCTCAATTTCACACCCCAGAGGTATGGAGGCCACGGAATCTCTATTGGCTACGTCTGATTTGTCCATAGGTTCCATACAGTTGTGTATGGACATGCTTAAACTTGTCTTATATGAGAACTTCTTTCTCTATGGGGACAATTTCTATGTTCAAAAACGGGGGACCGCGATGGGTTCGCATGTAGCGCCTGCATATGCAAATGCATTTATGAATGAGCTAGAGATCAAATACATATTCAAGAACGATCTATTTCTACAATATGCCAAATGTTATCATCGGTATATCGATGATATATTCTGTATTTGGTCTGGTTCTCTTGATTCACTTATATCCTTTCACGGTTACCTTAATTCAGTAATACCAGAACTCAGCTTTACCATCCAATACAGTATGAAGGAGATACCTTTCTTGGACACACTAGTTATCAAGGATGACACGGGACACCTCTCTCTTGATCTGTATGGTAAACCCACTGACCGCAACAACTTACTCCACTACTCTAGCTGTCACCCTAGAGCCACAAGGAACAGCCTACCGAGGTCTCAATTTACCAGGGTATCACGTATAGTCACGGATCCTGCAATACGGGATGTCAGATTGGATGCAATGAGTAACAAATTCAAGGAAAGACAATATCCCTCTAGATTGCTGGATAAAGAAAAATTACGCGCCACTACTCCTTCGTCTCCTGCCCTGCCTACTCATAAAACAGACAGGATACCTTTTGTTCATACATACCATCCTTGTATGCCAAAAGTCTACTCCATCATCAAAAGGCATTGGTCACTCCTCTCTAAAGCATACCCGAGAATCGAATCATTCAATAGTCCTGCACTAATTTGCACTCGGAGACCAACCAACATCAGAGATACAATAGTGAGGGCAGACGTAGGTAGTACACGTCCTGATACCACCCAGAGGTTCCTTGGTGTACAACGTCTGGGCACATTTCCCTGCCTATGTTGTGCGGCATGTTCCAATGTCATTACGGCGGAGAACATTACTCACCCCAGAACTGGTAAGAGCTACCCTATTCGCGGGTATTTTACTTGCGATTCGAATTTCGTGGTCTATGTGGTGAAATGTCCATGCGGTCTCCTTTACGTAGGGGAGACAACGCAACATGTCCGTGATCGTATAGCGAGCCATAAGTCTACGATTAGATGTCAAAAAAATTGGCTCCCATTACCAGACCATTTCACTAGATCAAGACACACAGTAGCACAATTACGCTTCCAGGTCATTGAACGGGTAGCTCGCCCCAGAAGGGGTGGTGATCACATTAGGCTCTTAAAACAAAGGGAGGCCTATTGGATCTATACACTTGACACCCTGGAACCCAGGGGCCTGAATAGAGAAATAGATTGGCATCCATAATGTTCCGGTCCTTCTAACCATTTGTTTTTCTCTTTTTTCTTTCTTTTTTCTTTTTTCAACTTTTTAGACACGTTGACCCGGAGACCGTGTTGGTGAGTCTTATTTGGGCCATGTTTTCATTTCCAATTTTTTATTTTTTATTTATTTTTATTTTTTATTTTTTATCCTTTATCTTTTATTTTTTATATTTTTTACTTTCTAAAAAAATTTTTCCATTTTTTTCATTTTCAATTTTTATTCAATTAATTTCCATTATTTTCATTCCTTTTGCTTGCATATTATGTTCATTTTCATTATTTTTCATTTTTTCATTTTATTAACTTTATAATTTATTTTATTTTTTTATTATTATTTTGTTTTATTCTTTTATTATTTTCATATTTTTTCATGATCATATTATTGTTTCCAGAATTTCCTCATTGCCACTCATTATTTTCCATTAGCATATTTATATTATTCATTTAGCCATTTTCTGCATTAGTTTTTGCACTTTTTATTTTGCATTATTATTCTTTACGTTATTATTATTTATTTATTTTTTCATTTATGTTTTTAAAAAAATTCTTTTATTTTATTTTTTCATTTTTTATTTATTTTGTATTTTTCCATTATTTTTCCATTTTATTTCATTATTTTTTCAAATCATTTCCTTTTGTATTTCAGTTTTATTTCTTATTATTTTTCATTTTTTACTTTTGTTTATTTCACATTGTTTTATTTTATAATTTTCATTACATTTTAATTTTCCTGCCTCACAATCATGTCTTGTATATATAAATCCAACGTAGTCCAACGTATATGCCCTGCGTATACTTATACAGATCTTGCTCTGCTTTTCTGCTCATAGTACACTGTGACCTATGAGATTTAGCACTGGCTGTGTAATTCACAGGCCTGCCGAATTCACTCCATAAGCCACTATAGGACAATTGTTGCACATAATTTCATTGCTGAATACCACATATAAGCCAGTGGACTCTTTGTTTTAATATTTTAGGTACATTACAACGTATGTAGCAAGCGGTGTCCTAATCAGCACCGCACTAGCATCGCCATATGCGTTGCCTGGTCTCCATAGTTACTCATATACAAGCGCTGTGACTTGACAAACACTGCGCTACGTCACTTCCGGTCCGGCGGTGAACCACTTCCGGTTAGCGCTTCTCCTGACACACTTATACCAGGACTGGCAGTCTCCATTACACACGCAGCCAAGCAGGGCGCGGGAGCGCCGCTTTTCATATATCTGCCACCAGGTAATTAAATTCTATTGCACAACTTTCTAATTATTACCGGGTACATGTACAACCAGGATACTTAATATATGCTCATGTCCGCAGGCCTATAATATCCAGTACTATCTGGCCGATAACTGGATTACTCCTACAAACACCATAGGTATCTATATTATACGTATGTTACCTACTTATGGGCTCAGCATTTCTGCTAATCATCACATTATTCCCCACAGCATCACTTCAAAGTGCTTTCAATCCCGGCTGGGATATTTTCATTTCATATCACTACATATCAGTTTCAGGTAAAACTGAAGTCTCTTACCTTAGTTCGGTGTTAATCTTTGGTGATATTTGGTGGCTTCGTTACTATTCATGGTGACAACTCACCCCCTTATTTCCTTTTTTATGGTGTATGTTTCTTTCTTTGGCTGGCATGTTTCTATGGGGTTACCAATAGGGCACTATGCCGTTTATGTACTTGCTTTCATTGTATTATGTATTATCTGCTGTTGTTTGAATTTTTTTGTTTTTTGTTTTTTCAATTTATTCCACAGCGAAGTATGATTAAGAACCCGGTTGGGTTCGAAACGTCATCTGTATACGCTATTATATATATACGCTGTATATCATATATGATTTTGTTCTGATATGTAAATAAATTGTCACATGACTTTTTCTTGCAACATATTCCATCCGTGAGTGCGGTGTATATACTTTGTTTACTTCATGAGGTAGTCACCGGAAATGGTCTTCCAACAATCATGAAGGAGTTCCCAGAGATGCTTAGCATTTGTTGGCCCTTTTGCCTTCACTCTGCGGTCCAGCTCACCCCAAACCATCTCGATTGGGTTCAAGTCTGGCGTAGCACCCCATCACTCTCCTTCTTGGTCAAATAGCCCTTACACAGCCTGGAGATGTGTTTGGAGTCATTGTCCTGTTGAAAAATCTATGATGGTCCAACTAAACGCAAACCGGATGGAATAGCATGCCACTGCAAGATGCTGTGGTAGCCATGCTGGTTCAGTATGCCTTCAATTTTGAATAAATTCCCAACACCAAAACCCCCACACCATCACACCTCCTCCTCCATGCTTCACGGTGGGAACCAGGCATGTAGAGTCCATCCTTTTCCCTTTTTTGTGTCGCACAAAGACACGGTGGTTGGAACCAAAGATCTCAAATTTGGACTTATCAGACAAAAGCACAGATTTCCACTGGTCTAATGTCCATTCCTTGTGTTCTTTAGCCCAAACAAGTCTCTTCTGCTTGTTGCCTGTCCTTAGCAGTGGTTTCCTAGCAGCTATTTTACCATGAAGGCCTGCTGCACAAAGACTCCTCTTAACAGTTGTTGTAGAGATGTGTCTGCTGCTAGAGCTCTGTGTGGCATTGACCTGGTATCTAATCTGAGCTGCTATTAACCTGCGATTTCTGAGGCTGGTGACTTGGATAATAATAATAATAATAATAATAATAATAATCTTTATTTATATAGCGCCAACATATTCCGCAGCACTTTACAGTTTAACAGTTTCAAACACAACAGTCATGGGTAACAATGTTAACATTACAGTAATAAAGCAAAATAAGACGAAATAAGACGAAATAAGATGACCCTGCTCGTGAGAGCTTACAATCTACAATGAGGTGGGGAGATACAAAGTGCAGGTGTATATTTGGATATATATATATGGATAAACTTATCCTCAGAAGCAGAGGTGACTCTTGTTCTTCCTTTCCTGGGGTGGTCCTCATGTGAGCCAGTTTCTTTGTAGCGCTTGATGGTTTTTGCACCAGCAATTGGGGACACTTTCAAAGTTTTCCCAATTTTTCAGACTGACTGACCTTCATTTCTTACCATTTCCGGTGACTACCTCTTGAAGCTCATCAAGAGAATGCCAAGAGTATGCAAAGCAGTCATCAAAGCAAAAAGTGGCTGCTTTGAAGAACCTAGAATATAAGACATATTTTCAGTTGTTTCACACTTTTTTGTTAAGTATATAATTCCACATGTGTTAATTCATAGTTTTGATGCCTTCAGTGTGAATGTACAATATTCGTAGTCATGAAAATACAGAAAAATCTTTAAATGAGAAGGTGTGTCCAAACTTTTGGTCTGTACCGTATGTTATGCTGATAGTTTTAAATAGTGAAAAGGTGCGAGAATATATATATATATATATATATATATATATATATATATATATATACACTCACCGGCCACTTTATTAGGTACACCATGCTAGTAACGGGTTGGACCCCCTTTTGCCTTCAGAACTGCCTCAATTCTTCGTGGCATAGATTCAACAAGGTGCTGGAAGCATTCCTCAGAGATTTTGGTCCATATTGACATGATGGCATCACACAGTTGCCGCAGATTTGTCGGCTGCACATCCCAAAGATGCTCCATACAAGGCAGGATGGATCCATGCTTTCATGTTGTTTACGCCAAATTCTGACCCTACCATCCGAATGTCGCAGCAGAAATCGAGACTCATCAGACCAAGCAACGTTTTTCCAATCTTCTACTGTCCAATTTCGATGAGCTTGTACAAATTGTAGCCTCAGTTTCCTGTTCTTAGCTGAAAGGAGTGGTACCCGGTGTGGTCTTCTGCTGCTGTAGCCCATCTGCCTCAAAGTTCGACGCACTGTGCGTTCAGAGATGCTCTTAGGCCTACCTTGGTTGTAACGGGTGGCGATTTGAGTCACTGTTGCCTTTCTATCAGCTCGAACCAGTCTGCCCATTCTCCTCTGACCTCTGGCATCAACAAGGCATTTCCGCCCACAGAACTGCCGCTCACTGGATTTTTTTTCTTTTTTGGACCATTCTCTGTAAACCCTAGAGATGGTTGTGCGTGAAAATCCCAGTAGATCAGCAGTTTCTGAAATACTCAGACCAGCCCTTCTGGCACCAACAACCATGCCACATTCAAAGGCACTCAAATCACCTTTCTTCCCCATACTGATGCTCGGTTTGAACTGCAGGAGATTGTCTTGACCATGTCTACATGCCTAAATGCACTGAGTTGCCGCCATGTGATTGGCTGATTAGAAATTAAGTGTTAACAAGAAGTTGGACAGGTGTACCTAATAAAGTGGCCAGTGAGTGTATATATATATATGCCCCAATGGACAACCAGGGTATTAAGTGTACATACATAAAACGTAGGTGTTTAGAAGCAAGCAAGGACATCTAAGTATATATGTGCTAAGTACAAATAATACAGTATGGCATCTCAAGTCATTGCAGCTAAATCATAAGGGTATTCATATGGCACATGGCTCAATGGAAAAGAACCACATATGTGCAACATATAGCAAAAGTGTCTCTAGCGCGTAATAAAAGGCATAAACAAAGGTATGGGTGTATTACCTATAGATGCAGCGCAGTATGGATCCCCGTCGCGCATTTCGCATGATGCTTCTTCCTGGGGGGTAGATACTATGCACTAGAGACACTTTTGCAATATGTTGCACATATGTGGTTCTTTTCCATTGAGCCATGTGCCATATATATACCCTTATGATTTAGCTGCAAGAACTTGAGATGCCATATTATTTGTACTTGGCACATATATACTTAGATATCCTTGCGTGCTTCTAAACACCTACGTTTTATATATGTACACTTCATACCCTGGTTGTCCATTGGGGCATATATATATATTTTCTCGCACCTTTTCACTATTTAAAACTATCAGCATAACTTATGTTCATTTAGGAGTCTATACTACTTATTTGTCCACTTGGCTTGCTCCTTTTACACTGTATGTGCATATTTTGTATAAGGTGACTATGTATTAGTTTATACATATATATATGAAAAAGTTTTTCTGATGGTATTTTTGGGTGCCTCATCTTCTCACTATATATAAGAAAGTTTGTTTTTTAGCAATATTGTGGTCTCTCTAAACTTTTTTGTATAGGCATTTTTTGATCACTTGATTATTTATAGGTATATGGTGGTGTATTTCTGGTGCAGACAGCATATTCTGCATATGTATTCCCATTGATTGACATACAATTTGTAAGGTTTTTAATAGTTTTTGATTAATAAAATATATTTTGTTTTATTGGCATAAAGCTTCCTTGTTTCTCTAAGATGTAGTGTGTATTTGTGGAAGTGCTTTATATTAGGCCTTTTATAAGTGAATGTTAATTGAAGAGGTTTGTCCTGCAAGCCTTGGAGATTACAAGACTTGTGGAGCAGCACCTGTCCCCAAAGCCACAAGAGTCACCCAGTGCCCAGTCAGTGACATGTAATGCCCTTAGCCATACTTACTCGTCCAAATGTCTGTGGTGAAATGCATCCTGGCAGACAGAGATTTTGTCAAGCGTAGGAGGAAACAATCTTTTACGTGACCACAACTGTGGAACCATGGGCTCACTGCAGTGCTGAGTGAGGGCGGAGTATGATGAACCAGACAAACTGCTGAACTGTGAGAGAGGTGCAAGCGGAGAAGTTACGGTGGATTGAGAAACTTGTGGTGTGCTCATTCTCTGAGATTGGTCAAAAGCAGCAGGCATGTTGACTTCAGTTACAGTGCGTACCCACACGTCTCAACATACTAACAGATGGGTCTGCCCCATTTAACTTCTGTGCCTCCAAATTGGACACATGGCCTGAGCTTGCTCTTTATACATTGAAAGTGCTGGCCAGCCCTGTGGCAAGTATACCATCAGAAGGTTTGTTTAGCACAGCAGGGGCTGTCATCACAGACAGGCGCATCCGAATGTCCACATCCAACATGGGGAAGCTAACATTCATTAAAATGAGCCAGGAATCGATCCCACAGGTGTGGATCCATAGCTTTGGATGACCAGACAATTATAACAGCCACACCCAGCCAGTCTTCAACTCTTTTTGCCATTCCTTTTATTTGAGTGCATCCTACCCAAATAAAAAAAAACAATAAACTATGTTGTTTACCTCCACTTCTACTAGAAAAAAGAAGGAAAGTTGGATAATTCCTATATTTCTTCTTCCACCCATACCGCTATGTCCACCTCTTCTTCCACTTTGACCTATGCCTCCTGGTTCCAGATAGCCAGTTTTTGCTTTGTAAAATGTAGGTTGTTTTAAGTTATTTCCATAGCAAAGATAAAAAAAAATAAAAAAAAGAAACGTATGAAAAAAGAAAAAAAAAACATTGTTGGATTACTCCTCCCTTGTCTCTTCCATCTATACCATCACGTCCATGTCTTCCTCCTCTTGGGTCTACACCTTTTTATGATAGATTGCCAGTTTAAGTTTTGTAAAATGTATGTTGTTTTAAGACCGTTCCGGAAAAAAAAGTGAAAAAAATACCAAAATAGCACAAAAACAGTGTTGAATTACTCAGCCTTTGAATCTTTATTTATGCTATTAATTTATTTTACACAGTTATATAGTGCCATTATTTCCACAGCGCTTTAGAAAAGAGAGTGGTGTGAACAGTGTGGAAGTTGAAGTGATGTGTAGTGGTGTGTTTGTGTGTTTTGCCTTCATTGATTTTTATTGATGGCTTTTTCTCTCCTTGGGATGAGAGAAAAAAGACAAAAAGATAAGAGGAAGATAAAGAGGAAACAAAGAGAAGAACAAGGAGAAAGACAAGAAAAACCAAATCTTATGGACAGAGAAAGGAAAAAGGAGGAAAGATGTTTTCCAATTTATGGTTACTTTACCAGGGTTGCTTTGCTGGGGCTTTATTGCTGGACTTTTTCCTTTTGGTTTACTGTTTTACTTCATGTTTTTCTGTTATATTTTAAGAAGTTATTGTAGAGTTTTGTATTTTTCTAAAAAAAAAAAAAGATTTTAAGGTCCAGTAGTGTGCACTAAAGTTGCTGCAGTTAAAATCTTGAAGCTGGATCTTGGGATCAAGCTGGCGGTCTGCCGCAAGGCCCTCCCATGTACTTATTCTCAAACAGAACAAGTTATTGGACATCAAAGCCTTCAATCTGTTCCACTTCTGGGGTAAGGCCAGGTGGATGGCCCATGGAACCACAGCCAGCAGAGTCATCAAAAAGCCGAAGTGACTGCTACATGAGTGACTGCTACATGACTTGTGGCTGAAACTGCATGGCTGATTTGCAAGGGGCTGATGTGGAAGACAGATGTCAATGTGCCACAAGTGCAAACTGTGTGATTTCAGTAGGGGACCAGGTAGAAGACAAAGCGAAGGAACTGGAGGCACTCTTAGCCATCCAATCTAAAACCTCATCATTCGTCCAACAATACTCGGGTCTAAAAAATTATACAGAATGTCCTGTCGCCAGCATGCACTAGAGGAAGGTGTTTTATTTGGGTCCATAGCAGGCACAGATCGACCATGAGTCAATGAAACACCTGCACTGCAATCCCATTCTATAGTACTAGTAGCTATCACTGTATGGTCACTGTAGAGTGGTAATATTGTTCTTCATCATTGTTTAGTGTTAAAAAGCTCTGTCATCAGTTGAGGTGCCATCTATCCTCTCTAATTTGGATGTGCCTCTGCAGTTGTAAGCATGCATTTTCTGGGTTAGTGACCCAATCAGATGTTATCTGTTCCATGCAGAACCTCCAGCTGTGCCCGTGGCTACAGCATAATAAGAGTGAAATTAATGTACTATATTCTTATTTGTACATATTTGCCTATATTCTCTCACAATCCTTTTTTAAATCAAGGTCGATATACAGGTTACAAAATGAACAGATGGTGCTTACTAATGGCATATTTGCATTTAATTTACATGGTAAAACATTGCAAGACACGACAGCATAAAATAGCAATATGTTGCATATGAAAATATTGATTTTCAACAGAATAAGATGCTGAACTATCATACTAGTATTAGGGCTCATACTTGCGAGACAAACAGGCTATTAATATCTGCCCTCAGTCACTGGCTTTCCCTCTCTGGAGCAGAAAATTGCGTGGGAGCCCACACCAGTTTTTTCCGTGAAAACATTATTTTATTAAATACATACATACAGGTCCCAAATTTTACACACACATACTACTAACAGTATTAGTCACTGACATACATAAATCTAACTGTTCTGCTATGGTTTACTGTATGTAAACCATGTACTGAATGTAAACATGTCTCCTATCCTGTCGGCTTCTGCAATGATTTTACAGATGCCGACAGATGAATTATCGGCTATTCTGCTATCTATCTCTCTATGAAATATAAAGATATATGTGTGTGTTACTGATATATACTGTATATACACCTATTATATGTGTATATATCTATTTTATCTATTCTGTTCTAACCTATTCTATTCTACACTGTATGGGGCATCTGCCGGCTTTTAATCTATCTTTCTATATACAGTATATACAGTATATATAAATATACAGTGCCTTGCAAAAGTATTTGGCCCCCTGGAACTTTTCAACCTTTTCCCACATATCATGCTTCAAACACAAAGATACCAAATGTAAATTTTTGGTGAAGAATCAACAACAAGTGAAACACAATTGTGAAGTTGAATGAAATGTATTGGTTATTTTAAATTATTGTGGAAATTCAAATACAGAAAAGTGGGGCGTGCAATATTAATCGGACCCTTTAACTTAATACTTTGTTGCGCCACCTTTTGCTGCCATTACAGCTGCAAGTCACTTGTAGATTTTGCTTTATGTTTGGGATCATTGTCTTGTTGGAAGACAAATCTCTGTCCCAGTCTCAGATCTTTTGCAGACTCAAACAGGTTTTCTTCAAGAATGGTCCTGTATTTGGCTCCATCCATCTTCCCATCAATTTTAACAATCTTCCCTGTCCCTGCTGAAGAAAAGCAGGCCCAAACCATGATGCTGTTACCACCATGTTTGACAGTGGGGATGGTGTGTTCAGGGTAATGAGCTGTGTTGCCTTAATGCCAAACATATCGTTTGGCATTGTTGCCAAAAAGTTTGATTTTGGTTTCATCTGACCAGAGCACCTTCTTCAGCATGTTTGGTGTGTCTCCAAGGTGGCTTGTTGCAAACTTTAAACAACACTTTTTATGGATATCTTTGAGAAATGGCTTTCTTCTTGCCACTCTTCCATAAAGGACAGATTTGCGCAGTGTACGACTGATTGTTGTCCTATGGACAGACTGTCCCACCTCAGCTGTAGATCTCTGCAGTTCATCCAGAGTGATCATGGGCCTCATGGCTGCATCTCTGATCAGTCTTCTCCTTGTTTGAGATGAAAGTTTAGAGGGACGGCCGGATCTTGGTAGATTTGCAGTGGTATGATACTCCTTCCATTTCAATACGATCACTTGCACAGTGCTCATAGGGATGTTTAAAGTTTTGGGAATCATTTTGTATCCAAATCCGGCTTTAAACTTCTCCACAACAGTATCACGGACCTCCCTGTTGTGTTTCTTGGTCTTCATGATGCTCTCTGTGCTTGAAACAGAACCCTGAGACTATCACAGAGCAGGTGCATTTATATGGAGAATGTCTGCAGGGAGTCTTGTAAGGTCTCAAACCACCCAACACCAAATGTACTCATCCAGCTGTCAGTCCACTGCTCTTTGAACTTGACCTTGCCACTGTCACCAATGAACTCTCTCACTATCTGATTAAACTGATTAAACCAGGAAGTGGTTGCGTATTTTCTTGTCCTAGCCTCTCCCATGGTGGGCTGGGCCAAACAATAAATGTCTCTTTAATCTTTCTTCCCCAGCTATCTGTTGCTGGTCAAACTTAACCTTTCATTTACATTCTAATACCACTACTTAAATACATTCACTATCTTCTAACAGTATGCACTAAACATATTACACTTACAATGCCTATCACACTCTGCCTTATGTCCTCATGTACCTAAAGACACTATCATGCTGGAGTGTATATTACTCACACTAGGCATCACCTTTATAGTAACTACACAGCAGCAACAATACCTAAAAACACTATGTATTACTAAACATTACATTTCTAAAACCACATGACAAGGTTCACATCACATATCACAATACATGTACAAAAATGCATGACGTTATTCACTTTATGCAATTGTTGTCTTCAGGAGCAGGAACACGACATTAAAGTCCACACTCTTACATTAGTATTGATGCGCACTGTCGGCATGACGTCACCATTGCAGCCATAATACAGAGACCAGAGGAGCAGCAGAGATTGCTTGCTGGAGTTGGGAGGTTGCTGCTATCTGCCTTTCATATTTTACATTCCTATCAGCATTTGGGGTCCAATTTGTTGAAAGTGAAAAATTGCTTTGATTGATCATTTAATTCCAAGATTTTTTCAAAGAATCATAAACGATACAATGACATAAAAGTGCAAAAAAAGAACAGCAAAGCATACCTGGCACAAGAACTGCAACAATCACAGCTAATAGCACCTAAAAGAAAAGAAGTGTGTTACCTACATATAATTTACTGTTGTCTGCCAGTCATCATTGGGAAGCAGCATTTTTAAGCCAAAAAATCAAAATGCAGTAAAAAAAACAACTAAATGTACAGGTTTTTTTAAATGCTGTATATGCAGACAGGCACCCCTAGGGTACGTGCACACATTAAGTATTTGCTGGTTTTTTTTCGCATCATGTCAATGTTTTCATCGTTATTGACTAGGGAGTAAAACGCATAAAGAAACTCATCAAAAAAGCATTTTTTTATGTAGCTTTTTGCCTTATAAGGCTACGATCCCATGATGATTCTTGGAGAGTTTTTGTGAGTTTTACAACTCCAGCAGAGTGGATAAGATTTAGAGAAATCTCATATCAACTGTGCTTTATTATTACCCATCATAAACTGACCTCAGCGTGTTTCATATCCGAAGCATGTCAATTTCGTTTGCACTGTGCTGAGATTTCTGTGCAGAATTTCTCCACAGACTTGCACTAGATGCGGAACTTCACAGGTAAAAGACACACATGCATTTTTAGTGTGCTTCCTTGGTGGAAAGTCATCAAAGGCGCACAGTGTTGGAGCGCACAGTGTCGGACTGGGGTGCAAAGCACTCACCAGTAACATTGACCTTGGGAGGCCCAATTTTCACCTGCATACAAATATTACACTACACTCATCCACAAATTTACCTACATCTCTATATAATAATAAACTGGGTAGTTTGGTTAATGAATGATAATATGCTGCTTTTTTCAGTACAGAGTGAGTCAACTGAATTATACCAAGTAGAGTGAGGTTGGGGGCCTAGATCTGCACAGGGACCCACCGAGGGATTCCCCTGTTACCCTGTGGGCCAGTCAAAGCCTGAAGGCGCATGTATTCCACAAATCATTATTTCAATAAAGTTTTATTAAAGCCAAATACCAGGAAGCTTTGTTTAATGCATGACACACCAAAAAGAAATTAAAAAAACACAGCGTCAGAAACGTGATAAAAATGCAGTAAAAAAAAAATGCACTCAGAAACGCAATGAAAAAACGTAAGTAACCTAATATACATAGTAGGTGCAAAAAAGGTGAAGAAAATCTGCCTCATCGAAAACTCAACAAAAGCTCATCGTGGGAAAGTACCCTAAGGGTATGTGTCCACGTTCAGGATTGCATCAGGATTTGGTCAGGATTTTTCATCAGTATTTGTAAGCCAAAACCAGGACAGGAACAATTAGAGGAAAAGTATAACAGAAACATATCCTCCACTTTTGCATTTATCACCCACTCCTGGTTTTGGCTTACAAATACTGATGAAAAATCCTGACCAAATCCTGATGCAATCCTGAACGTGGACACATACCCTAAAAGGTTTTTAATTTGTTTTGAACATCAAAATAAATAAACTTGAAAAAAACTGCAACCGTGTGTGAGTTTTCTGAGTACTTTAGGGAATGACATAGTATTAAGGTACCGTTACACTAAACGACTTACCAACGATCACGACCAGTCGTTGTGTGGTCGCTGGGGAGCTGTCACACAGACAGCTCTCTCCAGCGACCAACGATCAGGGGAACGACTTCGGCATCGTTGAAACTGTCTTCAACGATGCCGAAGTCCCCCTGCAGCACCCGGGTAAGTTAAAAAAAAAACAGTACATACTCACATTCTGATGTCTGTCACGTCCCCCGGCGTCCACAGGGTTAAAACTGCTTTCGGCAGGAGCGCTGGTAATGCACGCGCTGCTGCCGAGAGCTTCCCTGCACTGAATGTGTCAGCGCCGGCCATAAAGCAGAGCACAGCGGTGACGTCACCGCTGTGCTCTGTTTTACGGCTGGCGCTGACACAGTCAACCCTGTGGACGCCAGGGGGACGTGACAGACATCAGAAAGTGAGTATGTACTGTTTTTTTTTTTTACTTTTACAATTGTAACCAGGGTAAATATCGGGTTACTAAGCGCGGCCCTGCACTTAGTAACCCGATATTTACCCTGGTTACAAGTGAACACATCGCTGGATCGGCGTCACACACGCTGATCCAGCGATGACAGCGGGTGATCAGCGACCAAAAAAAGGTCCTGATCATTCCCATCGACCAACGATCTCCCAGCAGGGGCCTGATCGTTGGTCGCTGTCACACATAACGAGATCGTTAGCGGGATCGTTGCTTACGTCACCAAAAGCGTGACGTTGCAACGATATCGTTAACGATATCGTTATGTGTGACTCAGCCAAGTCAATGTTTGCATATGTGTTTATCTTACAAGTAGAAGTGATTTCTTGGTGCCCATGCTGTGCTCTAGAGAATTTCATATTTCCATCTAATGCCCGGCTGATCGTGTTCGTAGAACCGAGTTGCGGTTCATGGCAAGTTCTTATATTAATGCAGTGTTTAACATGGGCTGTCATAAAATGTTAGTAGGCATCACAGCAGTCCTCAAATAGGCTGGTGTGAATGGTGTGACAGCACATTTACTGCAGTGGTAAGGTAGGTGAAGTTCCCCACAGTCCTACACACCTATGTTTAGCTGCTAATAGCCCCTTTTTTGAGTGCATTAGACACTTAATATTCTAATCATTAGTATTTGTTAAAATTATATCTGAAAGAAAAATATGAGAATTTCACTTATGTTTTAATTGCCTGCTCAGTTGAGATTCCTGCTTTAAAATTAGGAGCTTTGTTTCATCATTTTAATTCCTCAAATACAAAGCTCTCCTAATTAGGTTGGGTAGTTAAGTCAAATGAATGCACCATAAGGGCCTATTTGTGTGACTTTTAGAATACATTTAGCATCTTACAGCAGTGGATATGAGAAAAAATGTTCTGTATGAAGAGACATCATCGAAGATAATCTACTCCTTGTACTGTATATAGCATTCTTTCATATGGTACAGTATGTTATTTTATGAAATATTTAAAGAAAAAAAAATATTACAGCTTCAAATAATTCCCTCCAGGTTATTTTATAGTGATTATTTATAAAGAACACAATGCACAAAGACTGCAAAGCAGAGCCCAAATATTGTAACAGCAATGTAATTACTGTAAGGAATAGCTAAATTTTCAGCTAATTTTATAACCTTTTTGCAAATAAACAGACATCCATTAAATAGCAATGGCATAATATCCCTGGTATAATATCATTACCAAAGTAGCTCTTACCGCACACACAAGTGAGCTAAACCTTTTACAGTGTTGCTTAGGAAATTTAAATTCAACTTTAGCAGGCTGTTGTAAATCTTCTGACCAACCAGGATCTAGTTTTGGACACTTCTAATTGCAATTTCACAAATATTACTACTGCTACTACTAGTATTATTTTTATTATAATTGAGCATGACCGCAAGTGCGTGATAACTATTGTTCATGTTCATATGGTTGTATAACAACTTTAAAAAGCACAGATAATGTATCTGAAGACCAAGCTCAAGAATCACATTTTCAAAACAGTTTTCAAGGGAAGGAGTCACCAGAAAAGACCAGTTGCCTTAATAAGGTTCTTCTGTTAAATGTATTTCATTGATAATGGTAAAGGTGAGGTGGCCATGGCTAAAGGTCACATCCACGACCCGCCATACTACAGAAAAAAGCAACTGCAGATCACACACTGCTGCTTGACATGCCTGGCCAGGACCCAACGAAGTAGAGATGAATGAGAGACACCGGAGTTCAAAAATAAACTTTCCTTGCTGAAAAAATATATACATCAGAGAGCAGGCATAACACTTTACGAATATTTCTTCTGCACAATCCAGAGGCAGGAACTTCACAGTTATATGTGCTGGTACATTAATTCTGTCACATGTTACATTAGACCAATAAACCATTGTGGAAATCTCCTTCCTTTAGTGTGAGGACCTCACCAGTTGGGGGAGGGCGAGGAAGACGTGAGATATTAACCTCTTTCTGACCTCGGACGGGATAGTACATCCGAGGTCAGATCCCCTGCTTTGATGCAGGGCTCCGCGGTGAGCCCGCATCAAAGCCTGGACATGTCAGCTGTTTTGAACAGCTGACATGTGCCCGCAATAGCGGCGGGTGAAATCACGATTCACCCGCCGCTATTAACTAGTTAAATTCCGCTGTTAAACGCAGACAGCGGCATTTAACCGGCGCTTCCGGCCGGGCGGCCGGAAATGAGCGCATCGCCGACCCCCGTCACATGATCGGAGGTCGGCGATGCTTCTGAATAGTAACCATATAGGTCCTTGAGACCTCTATTGTTACTGATCCCCGGCAACTGTGAGCGCTACCCTGTGGTCGGCGCTCACAGCACACCTGCATTTCTGCTACATAGCAGCGAACATCAGATCGCTGCTATGTAGCAGAGCCGATCATGTTGTGCCAGCTTCTAGCCTCCCATGGAGGCTATTGAAGCATGGCAAAAGTAAAAAAAAAGTTAAAAAAAATGTGAAAAAAATAAAAAAAATATAAAAGTTTAAATCACCCCCCTTTCGCCCCATTCAAAATAAAACAATAAAAAAATAATCAAACTTACACATATTTGGTATCGCTGTGTTCAGAATCGCCCGATCTATCAATAAAAAAAGCATTAACCTGATCGCTAAACGGCGTAACGAGAAAAAAATTCGAAACGACAGAATTAAGTTTTTTTGGTCTCCGTGACATTGCATTAAAATGCAATAACGGGCGATCAAAAGAACGTATCTGCACCGAAATGGTATCATTAAAAACGCCAGCTTGGCATGCAAAAAAAAAGCCCTCAACCGACCCCAGATAATGAAAAATGGAGACGGTACGAGTATCGGAAAATGGCGCAATTTTTTTTTTTTTAGCAAAGTTTGGCATTTTTTTTCACCACTTAGATAAAAAATAACCTAGTCATGTTACATAGTTACATAGTTACATAGTTATTAAGGTTGAAGGAAGACTGTAAGTCCATCTAGTTCAACCCCTAGCCTAACCTAACATGCCCTAACATGTTGATCCAGGGGAAGGCAAAAAAACCCCATGTGGCAAAGAGTAACTCAACCATGGGGAAAAAAATTCCTTCCCGACTCCACATACGGCAATCAGACTAGTTCCCTGGATCAACGCCTTATCAAGGAATCTAGTGTATATACCCTGTAACATTATACTTTTCCAGAAAGGTATCCAGTCCCCTCTTAAATTTAATTAATGAATCACTCATTACAACATCATACGGCAGAGAGTTCCATAGTCTCACTGCTCTTACAGTAAAGAATCCGCGTCTGTTATTATGCTTAAACCTTCTTTCCTCCAGACGTAGAGGATGCCCCCTTGTCCCTGTCTCAGGTCTATGATTAAAAAGATCATCAGAAAGGTCTTTGTACTGTCCCCTCATATATTTATACATTAAAATAAGATCACCCCTTAGTCTTCGTTTTTCCAAACTAAATAGCCCCAAGTGTAATAACCTATCTTGGTATTGCAGACCCCCCAGTCCTCTAATAACCTTGGTCGCTCTTCTCTGCACCCGCTCCAGTTCAGCTATGTCTTTCTTATACACCGGAGACCAGAACTGTGCACAGTATTCTAAGTGTGGTCGAACTAGTGACTTGTATAGAGGTAAAATTATGTTCTCCTCATGAGCATCTATGCCTCTTTTAATACATCCCATTATTTTATTTGCCTTTGTAGCAGCTGCCTGACACTGGCCACTGAATATGAGTTTGTCATCCACCCATACACCCAGGTCTTTTTCATTGACGGTTTTGCCCAGAGTTTTAGAATTAAGCACATAGTTATACATCTTATTACTTCTACCCAAGTGCATGACCTTACATTTATCCCCATTAAAGCTCATTTGCCATTTATCAGCCCAAGCTTCTAGTTTACATAAATCATCCTGTAATATAAAATTGTCCTCCTCTGCATTGATTACCCTGCAGAGTTTAGTGTCATCTGCAAATATTGAAATTCTACTCTGAATGCCCCCTACAAGGTCATTAATAAATATGTTAAAAAGAAGAGGGCCCAATACTGACCCCTGTGGTACCCCACTGCTAACCGTGACCCAGTCCGAGTGTGCTCCATTAATAACCACCCTTTGTTTCATATCCCTGAGCCAGCTCTCAACCCACTTACACATATTTTCCCCTATCCCCATTACTCTCATTTTATGTAACAACCTTTTGTGTGGCACCGTATCAAAAGCTTTGGAAAAGTCCATATATACTACGTCCACTGGGTTCCCTTGGTCCAGTCCGGAACTTACCTCTTCATATAAGCTGATCAAATTAGTCTGACATGAACGGTCCCTAGTAAACCCGTGCTGATGCTGGGTCATGACGTTATTCCTCTTCAGATACTCCAGATATGTTAGGTGTCTATGAACTCGTACTGACCTGGAGAATCATAATGGCAGCTCAGTTTTAGCATTTAGTGAACCTAGCAAAAAAGCCAAACAAAAAACAAGTGTGGGACTGCACTTTTTTTGCAATTTCACAGCACTTGGAATTTTTTTCCCATTTTCTAGTACACGACATGGTAAAACTAATGATTTCGTTCAAAAGGACAACTCGTCCCACAAAAAATAAGCCCTCAAATGGCCAAATTGATGGAAAAATAAAAAAGTTATGGCTCTGGGAAGGAGGGGAGCGAAAAACGAACACGGAAAAACGGAAAATCCCAAGGCCATGAAGGGGTTAAAGTAAAATGTATTAGGTGGTGGAGGAGGGTACTAAGTCCTGGATAGTGTCCTCCCCCATCCCATTATTCAGGCTATCAGGGACTTCATCTTCATCTGCCATTTTGGTAATGCTTGGAAAACTGTGGTTGTTGGCCGAAATGTTGCTTTTATGATGAATTTTGGATGAATAAAGGAATAGAACCATCTCTATGGTGCCTTGGAAATTTACTGGTAACTTGGTGGGAAGTTGCCTCAAGGAAGCAAAGAGCCTGTGGAGTGGTGCAAAGTGAACTAACGTTACGGACACTATCAGGGACTTAAAATGTATTGGGGAGTGGGAGAAGAGGGAGTAAGGTGCATAGGACCCTTTATAATGAATTGAAGGGTGGGAGAAGACTATATCAGAAACTTGTAATAAATTTTGAGGTAGCGGAGGAGGTTAAGTAGCTGATAGCGTCTTTCCCACCTCCAAATTCATTATGACGCTATCAAGGAATTATAATAAATAGGGGGCACAGGGCATAGACTAAGGCCGGCGTCACACTAGAGACTTTTACGGACGTATGAGAGGTGCAAAAACTATGCATTGCACACTGACCAATGATTTTCTATGGGGCAGCTCCGATCGGCCGTATATTTCGCAGCCGTATTTTACGGGCTGAGAAAATCACAGCATGCTGCGTTTGTCAGCGTATTGCGCAAAAAATCCGCCAATGAAAGTCTATGGGGGCGAGAAAAATACCGACTACACACGGACCATCAGTGTGACTTTGGAGAAACACGCAGCGGTGTTCTATAGAAAAGCCGGCAATTCAGTGTGGTGTACAGTAAAATCACACTGACAGGTTAGAATAGAATAGATAGAATAAATGTCTACACATAGTATAGGTATATATATATATATATATATATATATATATATATATATATATATATATGTCATTGAGACACACATATATATATATATATATATATATATATATATATATATATATATATATATTTATTTAATTCAGTGCTAGATAGCATAAAAGCCAGTAATTCAATTACCGGCTTTTGCTATCTCCTTATCAAACCCAACAGGATATGAGACATGGTTTACATACAGTAAACCATTTCATATCCCTTTTTTTTTGCATATCCCTCACTACTAATGTTAGTAGAGTCTGTATGCAAAATTTGGGGGTTCTAGCTGTTAAAATAAAGGGTTAATTTACGGAAAAAACTGGCGTGGGCTCCGGCGCAATTTTCTCAGCCAGAGTGGGAAAGCCAGTGACTGAGGGCAGATATTAATAGCCTAAAGAGGGACCATGGTTATTGCCCCCCCCCTGGCTAACAACATCTGCCCCCAGCCACCCCAGAACAGGCACATCTGTAAGATGAGCCTATTCTGGCACTTAGACTCTCTCTTCCCACTCCCCTGTAGCGGTGGGATATGGGGTAATAAGGGGTTAATGCCACCTTGCTATTTTAAGGTGACATTAAGCCTGGTTAATAATGGAGAGATGTCAATAAGACACCTATCCATTATTACTCCTATAGTAGTAAATGGTTGATAAAACACACACACTTTAGGAAAAATGTATTTTATTGAAATAAAGACACAGGGTGTTGTAATAGTTTATTATACTCTTAATCCAAATGACAACCCTCATTCTGTAAAAGAACAAAAAGAAAAAAGCAACAATATCCCATACCTTTCCGGCGCTCAGTCACCTCCCACGCTGTAAATCCATCTGAAGGTGTTAAAAAAATTAAATTATATTAATAGCCTAGGAAGGGGCCATGGATACTGCCCCCCGGCTACAAACACAAGCTCTCAGCCGCCCCAGAAATGGCGCATCTCTAAGATGCACCAATTCCGGCGCTTAGCCTCTCTCTTCCCACTTGTCCTGTAGCGGTGACAAGTGGGGTAACAGTTGTGGGATTGATGTTACCTATGTAGTGCTCGGTGACATCAAGCCCAGCTTAGTAATGGAGAGGTGTCAATGGAACTGAAACAAGGAAAGAATTAACATTTAGCAGGTGATTTGGAAGGCAAATCCATTTAACTTTTTAACATTATTAAAGGGAGTCTGTCACCCCCAAAATCGCATATGCGCTGCGGTCACCGACATCAGGGGCTTATCTACAGCATTCTGTAATGCTGTAGATAAGCCCCTGATGTTACCTGAAAGATGAGAAATAAAGGTTATATTATACTCACCCAGGGGCGGTCCCACTGCAGTCCGGGTCCAGTCCAGCGCCTCCTATCTTCATCAGATGACGTCCTCTTCTTGTCTTCTTGCCACAGTTTTGGCGTAGGCGTACTTTGCTCTGCTGAGGGCAGAGCAAAGTACTGCAGTGAGCAGGCGCCGGGAAAGGTCAGTTCCATTTTTCGTTTAGACCAATTTAAGTGGAGGTAAAAGTAAAATAGTGCAAAATTCTGAAATGTTACGACTATCAAAAGTAATTGTATCGGACCCATTATAAACCCTTACTAGGAACCCTACTGCTTTAATAACCCATTATTATATTGATTGTGTCAAGTGTGTGGAGAGTGTTTGCTGAAGCACTGGCCTCCTAAGATGATTACGCTATAGTTTCTGTCACATCTTACCGTTGTCCATGCACACCTGCTCTTTCCAACAGCAGAAGTGACGCTTCCAGCAGGACCTTCACAACTTAGACTGTGTTTTCATACTGTGCATATAATTTATTACATACAACTGACATCCTTCCGTTTTGTCTGTGCAAAAAGAAAGGTGGGCCTGAAATCATATTGCGGTGGGTGTGTGAAGTAGAAAAGATTGCTCACAGCCACTGATGATGTTGCCAGGGCTGGTTTGAGACAAAGTGGGGCACTGGGCAAGAGTTTAAAGTTGGGCCTTAAATGCTAACAAATTTCAACATCACACAGAAACATTTAGATTGCATTTAAATGTGCTGAGTTCAGACCGTTATCCCCTTAACGACCCCTGATACATTTTAACAGTGGCAGTTAAGAGTACTTATTCCTCATAATTTATTCTTATAAGTGTATAGCGCCCCCCAGCATCAGAAATTCTACGGGACCTCAGCAACCGGAGGTAGCTGAGAAGCCGGAGAACATGATTACCGACCCCAGTGTTGTTATCACCGTTATTCATGGAATAACAGTGACCGCAAAAAAAGTTTGATTTCCTATTTAATTTCTCTCTCCTCTGATGTGATCTAGCACAAGAGAGAAATGGAGTCCTCTGATACCTCCGGTGTCCCTGGACCCTCATGCATCCCCAGGTGATGTCCCTTGGCCGTTGGCGCCTTCTTCCAGGAAGAAAATGGCAGGCGCATATGCAGTGCACCAGCCAAGATCTGCTGGAGGACACCCAGCAACAATACGAAAGGTTTCCTATTGGTTCATTTTGATCACAGTGATAGACCCTATCACAGTGATCAAAATGAAAAATAGTAAATCAACTCCCCATGTATCACCCCCTTAGTTAGGTAAAAATAATAAAATAAAAATAGTATTTATTTCCATTTATTCATTAGGGTTAGGGTTGGGACTATTGTTAGGGTAAGGGTTAGAGCTAGGGATAGGTTTGGGGTTATAGTTGGTGTCATAGCTAGGGTTAGGGTTGGACTGGGGTAAGGGTTGGGGCTAGGTATAGGGTTGGCAAAAGGGTTAGGGTTTGGGCTAGGGTTAGAGCTAGGGTTAGGGTTGTGCTATAGCTAGGGTTCGGACTAGGGTTAGAGCTAGGGTTAGGGTTGGAGCTAGGGTTAGGGTTGGGACTAGGGTTGGGGTTAGGGTTGTGTTGGGGTTAGGGTTGTGGTGTTGGGGTCATGTTGTGGTTAGAGTTGGGATTAGGGTTAGGGGTGTGTTGTTGTTAGGGACGGGGTTAGGGCTGTGATAGGGTTGGAGTTTGGAGTTAGAATTGGGGGGTTTCCACTGTTTAGGTACATCAGGGGGTCTCCAAATGCGACATGGTGCCCGCCATTGATTCCAGCCAATTTTGCGTTCAAAAAGTCAAACAGTGCTCCCTGCCTTCTAGCCCTGCCATGAGCCCAAACAGTGGCTTTCCCTCACATATGGGTTATCGGCGTACTCAGGAGAAAATGCACAACAAATTTTGTCCTTCAATTTTTCCTGACACCCTTGTGAAAATAAAAAAGTTTGTTTCCAAAGTAAATTTTTTGTGAAAAAAGTAAAATGTTAATTTTTTTCCTTCCACTTTGCTTTAGATCTTGTGAAGCACCTGAAAGGTTAGTAAACTTCTTGAATGTGGTTTTGTGCACCTTGAGGGGTGCAGTTTTTAGAAAGGTGTCACTTTTGGTTATGTTCTGCCAAAGTGACTCCCCAAACTCACTTTAACCCCTTAATGACCGCCAATACGTCATTTAACTGACCTGAGATACAAGAGAATAGCCTCCCCATACAGATGACAATCCAGTAGCTGTCGGCTTTCCACTATAGCTCACAACTTGCTGCATCAGCCACGATCAGTGTTTGCACCTTCCAAATCTGTTTAACCACTTAGCTGATGCTGTCAATAGTGACTATGTCATATAAATGGTTAACAGTGTGTGGGGGCTTCCTCTTTAGCTCAGTTGGTGCCCTCAGATCATGATTTTGTGGTCCTGATGTTTGCAATGAAAATTCACGCCCAAATAGCGGCCTTAGAGTCTGAAGGCTGTTGTAATCTGTTCAGAAGTCAGCGGTATTTAGGTGGTAAAAATACACTTTTTCATTTTTGTCATGCCACTTTGCATTAATTCCTGAAAAGCACCTGAAGGGTTAATAAACTATCTGACTGCACTTTTCAATATGTCAGGGGGTGCTGTTTTTAAAATGGTATAACTTTTGGTGGTTTCCCAATATATGGGACCCCTAAAGGCACTTCAAACTTGGATAGGTCCCTAAAACAATTTTGTAAATTTCCTTGAAAAAATGAAAAATTACTGCTACATTTTTAAACCTCCTGAAATGCTAAAAAAAAAAAATTGAAGAACATTTTACAAATGGTGCTGATATAAAGCAGACGTGAGGGAAATGTTATTTATTAATGTTTTGCTGTGGTATGACTATCTGGATTAAGGGGATAATCATTCAAATTTTGAAAATTGCTAATTTTTCAATATTTTTTTCACATTTCTGATATTTTTTATAAAAAACACAAAACATATTGACCTAAATTTACCATTATCATAAAGTATAATGTGTCATGAAAAAACAGTTTCAAAATCACTGGTATTTGTTGAAACGTTACAGAGTTATTACCACATAAAGTGACACTGGTCAGATTTAAAAAATTTGTCACTAAGGGGTTAAATGTGAGTTGGTCCCTAAAAAAATGGTTTTGTAAATTTTGTTGGAAAAATGAGAAATCACTGGTCAACTTTTAACCCTTATAACGTCCTAACAAAAGGAAAAACAATCTCAGAATCAGTGGCATCCGTTGAAGAGTTCCAGAGCTACAACCCCATAAAGAATTGTAAAAATTGTCTTGGTCATTAAGTACCAAATTGGCTCTGTCACTAAGGGGTTAAACAAGCATAGTCGACAATATTGAAGTCCCTTGGCGCTTGTTTACTGGCCTCTTTACACAGGTTGATGAGGAATAATGGGCACAGAATGATCACTAGAAGATTAATCTGTCCCGATACAGAATCATGTTATCAGCAGCACATTTGCAGTTTACACTGAGCGATGTGCCACTGAGAACAATGATTTGTCTTCAACTATCGATCCAATCACCCTATGAATTATCAGCATATTGTCCGTTTGTTGGGAAATTGCCAACACACTTACACCTTTGAACTCTTGCCTATGCAGCTGAGATTTATAAATGAGTGTTACATACACACACAGTATGTGACACCAACACTGTATACACACATATTCACACATAAATGTATACATAAAGCACATACACACATGTATACAAAGAGCACATACATGCAAATGTATAGAGAGCACATACAGTACATAGACATATATGCATACACAGATAGTATTCACACATGCATGCACAGAGCACATAAATACATATAAAAACATATATGTATACAACGAGCACCTACATATAGACAAATCCATTAAAAGAGCACAAACGTACAGACAAATATATACTGTACCTACCAAGAGCTCATACATTCTGATTTCTTCACTAATATATCCCTAACAGGAACATAAACATTCTGATCCTCACTATTTACACCACCAGGAGACCGAACATTCGGATATCTTCATTAATATATGCCACCAGGAGCCCATACATTCTGATGTCCTCAGTAATATATACCATCAGGAGCCCATATATTCTGACATCTTCACTAATATAAACCTACCAGGAGCCCATACTTTCTTATACAGTGCCTTGCGAAAGTATTCGGCCCCCTGGAACTTTTCAACCTTTTCCCACATATCATGCTTCAAACATTAAGATACCAAATGTAAATTATTGGTGAAGAATCAACAAGTGGAACACAATTGTGAAGTTGAACGAAATGTATTGGTTATTTTAAATTTTTGTGGAAATTCAAAAACTGGAAAGTGGGGCGTGCAATATTATTCGTCCCCTTTACTTTTAGTGCAGCAAACTCACTCCAGAAGTTCATTGTGGATCTCTGAATGATCCAATGTTGTCCTAAATGCCTAATGATGATAAATATAATCCACCTGTGTGTAATCAAGTCTCCGCATAAATGCATCTGCTCTGTGATAGTCTCAGGGTTCTGAGTGAAGCACAGAGAGCATCATGAAGACCAAGGACCACAACAGGCAGATCCCTGATACTGTTGTGGAGAAGTTTAAAGTCGGATTTGGATACAAAATGATTTCCAAAACTTTAAACATCCCAAGGAGCACTGTGCAAGCGATCATATTGAAATGGAAGGAGTATCATACCTATGCAAATCTACCAAGACCCGGCCATCCCTCTAAACTTTCATCTCAAACAAGGAGAAGACTGATCAGAGATCCAGCCAAGAGGCCCATGATCACTCTGGATGAACTGCAGAGATCTACAGCTGAGGTGGGATAGTCGGTCCATATGACAACAATCAGTCGTACAATGCACAAATCTGGCCTTTATGGAAGAATGGCAAGAAGAAAGCCATTTCTCAAAGATATCCATAACAAGTGTCATTTAAAGTTTGCAACAAGCCACCTGGGAGACACACCAAGCATGTGGAAGAAGGTGCTCTGGTCAGAAGAAACCAAAATTGAACTTTATGGCACCAATGCCAAACGATATGTTTAGTGTAAAGGCAACACAGCTCATCACCCTGAACACACCAGCCCCACTGTCAAACATGGTGGTGGCAGCATCATGGTTTGGGCCTGCTTTTCTTCAGCAGGGACAGGGAAGATGGTTAAAATTGATGGGAAGATGGATGGAGCCAAATACAGGAACATTCTTGAAGAAAACCTGTTTGAGTCTGCAAAAGACCTGAGACTGGGACAGAGATTTGTCTTCCAACAAGACATTGACCCCAAACATATAGCAAAATCTACAATGGAATGGTTCACAAATAAACATATCTAAGTGTTAGAATGGCCAAGTCAAAGTCCAGACCTCAATCTGATCGAGAATCTGTGGAAAGAGCTGAACACTGCTGTTAACAAACGATCTCCATCAAACCTCACTGAGCTCGAGCTGTTTGCCAAGGCAAAAATGGGCAAGAATTTCAGTCTCTCAATGTACAAAACTGATAGAGACATACCCCAAGCGACTTGCAGCTGTAATCGCAGCAAAAGGTGGCGCAACAAAATATTAAGTTAAAGGGGACGAATAATATTGCACGCCCCACTTTTCAGTTTTTGAATTTCCACAAAAATTTAAAATAAGCAATAAATTTCATTCAACTTCACAATTGTGTTCCACTTGTTGTTGATTCTTCACCAAAAATTTACATTTGGTATCTTTATGTTTGAAGCATGATATGTAGGAAAAGGTTGAAAAGTTCCAGGGGGCCGAATACTTTCGCAAGGCACTGTATCTTCATTGATATATATCACCAGCAGCCCATACATTCTGATGTCATTACTTATACAAAGCTTCCAGGAGCTCATACATTCTGATGTCCTCACTAATATGCCACTAGGAGCCCATATGTTATGATGCACATTAATGTATACCACCAAGAGCTCATACATGCTGATGTCATCACTAATATACGCCAAAAGGAGCCCATGCATTCTATGATCAACCAAAGACACAGAAATAAACACAGATAGATACAAAGACAGACAAAGACACACACACATATACAGCTCTGGCAAAAATTAAGAGACCACCACATCAAAACCATGTCATGGGCAGCCTAATCTTCAGACCTGAACCCCATTGAAAATCTCTGGAATGTAATCAAAAGGATGATCGATAGTCACAAGCCATCAAACAAAGAGGAACTGCTTAAATTATTGCACCAGGAGCAGTGTGAAAGACTGGTGGCAATCATACCAAGACGCATGAAAGCTGTTTTTAAAAATCATGGTTATGTAAGGGGTCATAGTAGCCGTCCTGGGCCGCTAAGCATGTCCCGGTGTAAAGTGTATATAATGTACATTTATATTTGTCATTGTTGCGTAATATTGTTAGGATGTGTATTTTATACAGTGTATATATATATATATATATATATATATATATATATATATATATATATATATATATATATATATATATTCCTAAGGTTTTGTATAGTATGCACAGGGAAAGTGTAATGTTAGTACTGGACCATTAGATGGAGATAGTGAGCATAATATAGGATAAAGCTTTAACAGTAGTGTAGATGGTTAATTGTAGGAGGGGTCACTTTGGTTAGAGCAGTGTTTTCCAAACTCCAGTCCTCACAGACTCCATGGGTCATGTTTTCAGGATTTCCTTAGTATTGTGCAAGTAGTGGAAGTATCATCAAGGCATCAGGAATTCTCTCACCTGTGTAACACTATGGAAATCCTGAAAACATGACACATGGGGTCCGTGAGGACTGGAGTTTGGGAAACACTTGGTTAGAGGAAGAGAGCTTCCTGGTTGTAGTCAGAGGGGCCTGGGCGCCCGTAAAGCGCAGAAGGGCTTACATGCTCAGAAGCCAATTAAACACCCCGCAATGTTGGTGCTTAAGCTTAATGCCCAGCCACCCAGCACCTTCATTACCAGCTTGGTCAGAAACATGTCAGCAGCTACTGGACGAAGGCTATATTTTACAGTGGACACGGCAGGAAAGACGGGCAGGTCGCTCACCATGTGTCAGATGATTGCGTGGGCTGATGTCCTCGGAGCACATGAGGCAAGGAATCTGGACAGGGAGGACACTGAAATGCCGAATGGGATGGTAGGACCCAGGCTTGAGCAATGTGAGGAGGAAAGAAAGAGAGGGAAAGCTGGAGTGACGTATATTGTAAAACTCGATGCAACTGTTGTAATGGAACTGGATAAGCTGCGAAGAAACAAAAGTAAACTGTTGTGTTTGAAGTTAAACTTGGACTGTGTCTCAGTTATTCCCAAAGGGACTGGAGCAGTCTGTCTGGAGCCGAACTAAAGATCGGCCTGTGCAGAGAATGGAACAGCAGGTGAGCTGTTAAAGGGACATGATGTTTATGTAGAGGGAGGCCAAGGCCTGAAAAGCCACGTAACTCAGCCACGACTACAGCCCTGGCCGACCTTTGCAGTTATTCCACAAAATATTGATTTCTGAACTCTTCCTGAGTTAAAACATTAGTATTGTTGTTTCTAAATTATTATAAACTTGTTTTATTTGCATTTTTTTAGGTCTGAAAGCACTGTTTTTTTTTTAATTTTGACCATTTCTCTTTTTCAGAAAAAACAAACAAAATTTATTGCTCGGAAATTAGGAGACATGTTGTCAGAAGTTTGTAGACTAAAAGAACAATTTACATGTTACTCAAAAATATACCTATAAAGAGAAAAATCAGACAAAATGAACTTTTTGCAGTGGTCTCTTAATTTTTGACAGAGCTGCATGTTTTCAAATAAAAACGCAGAGGATGACATAAGCAATGATACTCATGATAGGCCTTACCAGGTTTGCTGTGGAGCATGTCTTTTTGCACCGTCTGGTTCGTTCTCTACTTGAAGCTTCTCTTGTAGCTTCCACCTCTACTGGTGGAACACTTTGTGCTAAAGGTGAGGAAAGAATACAGGACACATTATGATATAATATGGCAAAGGTTACTTATCATAGGGATGTGTGTCAATAGACATTACTTCTATGCCTCTGCCTCAATGTGTTTCTCCTTCGTTGGTTTATCAGGAGGCTAAAAGTTATTAATAAGAGGTACAGATGCTGGAGGATGATCAAAAGAAAAGCCCATTGTGGTATGCCTGGGCAAACCATGCTGTGTTTTTAAATATGACTGCACAAGTAGGTATCCACCCACTGTGCAACCTGATAGGCTCCATTCACAGCCTGCAAAGACCACATTGATAGCTCACAGAGGTCTGGAGAGGGTGGGTTTGAAAGAATGACAACTTTTTGTGAGATGGCCCCTCCAACCCAAAAATCCCCATTAGTCATAGTTTATACTATCATGGAGTAGATCCTACTGTGCCTATTAGTTAGGAGCGTCTATCAGATGTGTTGGTTGAACTCTCATCATGACGGTGTCCCCATCCCAGCTGCATAGGAGCATGATACTTCTGCTGGTTCTCGGAAGCACGTGCGTTCCACTCTGGAACGCACACACACTGACTGTGCTGGGCTACATATCGAGGTCAGAAATGCCAGAAGTGCCCGTGCTGTTCCCTGGAGGGCATGCCTATCATCTGTTATCAATTATTAAAGTTATATATTTTAAGGGTGATAATTAGTTATTACAACATGAGGCTCAGTGACTTGCTAACGACTGCTACAAAAGTGAGCCTGCCAATAGCAAAAGCCAGTGAATGCAAACAACCCACAAAATAGCAAGTGGTTATGGATTAGTCACTCAGTCACTACTACTCATAAGGAAACTATAAAGTAAAGTTACTATTTAAATAATGGGAAACTATTTACCATGAGGAAATACTGTGATGCCATTAAATGTCATGCAATCACTGACCACACCAGTCTACTTTCCGTGAGACTTTTTGTGGTAAGACAGAGTGACCTGAAACAGCGAGGAGACTGTGGCTATTGTGTGAGGAGATTCCGTTGCCTGAATCAGTTGGATTATCTAAATTCTGTAAAGCTGAGTGTTGCTATGGCCTGAGACAGTGTGACAGTGACTGTGGGATGTCACAATGTGCTCTGATGTGGCCAAAGATAAGGAGTTTGCAGTGGTCTGTATCATGAGTCTCCATACCCTGCATTGTGAAATACTGCAAAGTTTACCATAAAAAACAGATATATATATATATATATATATATATATATATATATATATACTGTATAATATATGTATATATACGTATATATATAATTTAGCCAGAAATGCAAGTAATATATGATTATGTTATGATGTTTTGAATTTCTTCCACTGCCAAGACCATCCAGAGTCAACTTAGCAATGCTTCCCTAATAATGAGTTTAATCAGGTGTTAAATTCTCAGTAAATAATACAGCTTCACCCCTTCATCCAAAAGCCTAAACATTCTCACATATTAGTAAGAGCTGTTATTAACAAGATCACAGCTATGTGAGAACATCAGTAACAACATTTCTTTGCAGCCCTTCAGAAAAACGTCCAATTCTCATTACGATCAGTTTCACTAGCATGGGCAATCTGTCAAGCAAACCAATTGATACGTAAGAGAATGAGGACGAAACGTCCTCTTTAATTTAAAATATCTCTTTCTATATTATTACTTTAATTCTTCTCGGGGAAACTAAAAGCAGTGTGTGGCTGCAACATATACAAATTTCTTCTACAGCTGCTGAATGGCAAGGTATACAGAGTGAGTATTAATTTTTATGATCATCATTCAATCAATCAGAGCTCAGTTTTCAATCTATTAATGTTTAAATTCTGCTCCACAGACAACTCACTTTCCACAATTTTCTGCATTTTATATGTTTATAAATTTGTCAAGTAAAAATTTTGCTTATGTCATCAGTGTTTGAGTGCACAGATTGCCCAATAGAAGAAAAAGGAAAAAAGCCACTATGAATATGCTTCCAGGAAAGAGAAAAAAGAAAAATAGTAAAATAGGGTAGAATCAATATATTAGTACAGACCAAAAAATGTAATGTAAGAAGACCATAGGATATAATTTCAACTTTTCAACATTTCACAACAATTAATGCTTTGCATGACTTCACCTCCACTACTTAATGGGGAAGCTCTTTGCCTATGACAGTCTATACAGAAAGCTATCAATCATTAGTGAAGGCATGGTTATACACAGCTCAGCATTCCAAGTTAGATCTGCAGAAGACATAGGACAACGCTGAAAATATGACACTTTGAGAAAATGTAAAGTCAGTGTACAACTTGTATAACAGTGACAATTTGGTGTGCCTTCTAAATAACTCAAAACACAGCCATTAATATCTAAATCGCTGGCAACAAAAGTGAATACACCCCTAAGTGAAAATTGCCAAATTATGAGCAAAGTGTCAATATTTTGTACGCCACCATTATTTTCAAGCATTGCCTTAACTCTCTTGGGCACAGAGTTCACTAGCGCTTCACAGATTGCCACTGGAATCCTCTTCCATTCCTCCTTGATGACATCACAGAGCAGGTGAATGTCAGAGACCTTGCGTTCTTCCACCTTCCATTTGAAGATGCTCCACAGATGCTTAGGTCTAAAGACATGCTTGGCCAGTCCAGCACCTGTACCCTCAGTTTCTTTAGCAATGCAGTAGTCATCTTTGAGTTGTTTTGGGGGTCATTATAATGTTGGAATACTGCCCTATGGCACAGGGTCTGAAGGGAGGGGATTATGCTCTGCTTCAGTATGTCTCAGCACCTGAGGTGTTCATGGTTCACTCAATGAACTATAGCTCTGTAGCTCCTCACAACCAGCTGCACTAATGCAACCCCAAGCCATGATAGTCCCACCACCATGCTTGACAGTAGGCAAGACACATTTGTCTTTGTACTACGAAAGGACCTGGTTCTAGTAATCCATGTGCTTCATCTGCTTTGTTCTCAGTAAACTGTTTGCAGGCTTTCTTGTGCATCACCTTTACAAGACACTTCCTTTTGAGACCACTAATTTGATGCAGTGTGCGGCTTATGGTCTGAGCACTAACAGGCTGACTCCCCACCACTTTAACCTCTGCAGCAATGTTGGCAGCACTCATACATCTGTTTTGAAAAGACAACGTCTGTATATTATGTTGACCACATGCATTAGCAATAATGAGTCACATGACACAGGAAGGGAAGATGGCTAATTTGTCACAATTCAGCCATTTTCACTTAGGGGTGTACTCACTTTTGTGGCCAGCGGTTTAAACATTAATGGCTATGTGTTCAGTTAGCCAAAAAGTCTCATGGTGCAGAGGTGAGTTCACTGCAGTTCACAGGGAGAAATTTCTCATTTCTCCTGGTGAATTCTCTGAGCTCAGTTCTGCACTGTAAGACTTTTTCTCACTGCGCTAGTGGTGATCTCACCGAAGGTCACCACAGTTCAGGGGCCTGGCTGAAAACTCAGCCTCAGTGACCGGCAGTAACCTCGATTACATGCCGAGCTCACAGCAGCTCATTCCTCAGTTGTTTTCAGCCTGGACGGTCACATCTTGGCTCCGTTCAGGTTGAAAACTGTTTATACTCAGACATGGATTTCAGTGTGGGACAGAACGATGGACAGCTAAGGTATATGGTTGTTTTTTATTTTTGTTTTATTACAGGAGACGAGGGCTTCAATGGAGTGGGTGTTAGGTGAGTATAACTATGTTTGTTATTTTTAACCCCTTCATGACCTTGGGATTTTTCATTTTTCCATGTTTGTTTTTTGCTCCCCTCCTTCCTTATTTTTCTGTCAATATGGCCATGTGAGGGTTTATTTTTTGTGGGACGAGTTGTACTTTTGAACAACATCATTGGTTTTACCATGTCTTGTACTAGAAAATGCCATTTTCTGATACCCGTAGCGTCTCCATTTTTCTTGATCTGGGGTCGGGTGAGAGCTTATTTTTTGCATGCTGAGCTGATGTTTTCAGTGATACCATTTTGCTGCAGATACGTTCTTTTGATCACCCATTATTGCATTTTAATGCAATGTTGCGGCGACCAAAAAAATGCAATTCGGGCATTTCAAATTTTTTTCTCGCTACCCTGTTTTGCGATCAGGTTAACCTTTTTTTAGTTGCTAGATAGGGTGATTCTGAACACTGCGATACCAAATATGTGTATATTTGATTTTATTTTTATTGTTTTAATTTAAATGGGGCGAAAGGGGGGTGATTTAAACTTTTATATTTTTTTATTTATTTCATTTTTTTTAAATATTTTTTTTTCTCTTGCTATGCTTCAATAGCCTCCATGGGAGGCTAGAAGCTGGCATAGCCTGATCGGCTCTGCTACATAGCAGCGATCATCAGATCGCTCCTATGTAGCTGAATTACTGGTTTGCTATGAATGCCGACCACAGGGTGGCGCTCACAGCAAGCCGGCATCAGCAACCATAGAGGTCTCAAGGAGACCTCTGGTTACTATGCCGATGCATCACTGATCCCCGATCAAGTGAAGGGGTCTGCGATGCACGCATTTCCGTCCGGATGGCTGAAAGCGGTAGTTAAATGTTGCTGTCAGTGTAAGACAGCGGCATTTAACTAGTTAATATCAGCGGGTGGATCGCGATTCCACTCGCCGCCATTGCGCGCACATGTCAGCTGTTCAAAACAGCTGACATGTCCCGGCTTTGATGTAGGCTCACCGCCGGAGTCCACATCAAAGCAGGGAATCTGACCTCGGATGTATTATCCCGTCCAAGGTCAGAAAGGGGTTAAATAAAAAATGAAAAGTGTATATTTTATTTCAAATAAAATACTTTATTCTAGATGTGAATTTATTTACAATACAACTATAGGATTCATAGTGGATAGGTGTCTTGTAGACACCTCTCTATTACTAAGCCGTGGGCTTGATTTCACTGGACAATACAAAGTGGACATCAACCGCACAAATATAAACCCCACTTACCACTGCCACAGGGCAAGTGGGAAGAGCCAGGCAAAGCACCAAACTTGGTGCATCTAATAGATGCACCTTTTCTGGGCAACCATAGACTGCAGATTTTTTGTCTGAGGGGCCATGGATAATTACCAGCTTGAGAATATTAGCCCCCAGCTGTCTGCTTTAGCTTATTTGGTTGTCGAAAATGGGGGGACACTACGCCGTTTTTTTTAAATTATTTATTTAATTAAAAAAACATGTGGAGCACCTCTAATCTTGGTAAACAGCCTTGCTAAAGTTGAGAACTTAGGGTTTTTAAAATTATCTATTTAAAGTGCAAGCATCAACTGATGAATAATCCCAACAGCCATTGCCTGCTCTCGCCGATATTAGCAGCAGCAGGCGTAGGTTGGTGGTAGCAGTAGTCCCATTAGTCGATGACAGTGACCAAAGATAAACTTTTACGTCCGATCAATGCTGTGGGCTCACGCTGTCATTTGAAAGCTTGGAAAACGTGGATGTCTGACTGGCGCTAATGATTTTACCGCCGATCAGAGGCAGCGTTTTGCACGCTGTCATGCACATGACAGAGTGGCAATCTCTGGATGTTCGGGTCCCCCATTCAAGTGAATAAGGTTTGAGTTCGGGTACGGTTGTGGGTACCATTCTTGTATCCAAACTCAAACTTTTTTTAACTGTTCAGCCGAACCCGAACATCCAGAAGTCTGCCCATCTCTAATACCAAGCACGCACCCAAGGAAAGTCTCCATAAATAAAGCTGCTAGAATGGCCCAGCCAATCACCTGACCTGAATCTAATTGAATATTTATGGGAAAAAAATTACCAAGAAGATTAATTTCAGATCTTTTTCCATCTTCAATGTAACAATTTGTAACGTTTAAATGAAAAAAATGAAATCTATTTAGTTTAAAAATATTATTGAGTAATCCCTCAATGTCTGTCCACTATTTCATCCTTCTTCTCCGCTAGATTTCTGAAACTTAACATGGACAAAACAGAATTCATCATCTTTCCCCCATCTCACGCGACCCCCCCAATGAACCTATCCATTACAGTACATGGCTGCCCACTCTCCCCAGTCCCACAAGCTCGCTGCCTTGGGGTAATCCTTGATGCTGATCTCTCCTTCAAACCACATATCCAAGCCCTTTCCACTTCCTGCTGACTTCAACTCAAAAATATTTCACGAATCCGTACATTCCTCAACCAAGAGTCTGCAAAAACCCTAGTCCATGCCCTCATCATCTCTCGCCTTGACTACTGCAACCTCCTGCTCTGTGGCCTCCCCTCTAACACTCTCGCACCCCTCCAATCTATTCTAAACTCTGCTGCCCGACTAATCCACCTGTCCCCCCGCTATTCCCCGGCCTCTCCCCTCTGTCGATCCCTTCACTGGCTCCCCATTGCCCAGAGACTCCACTACAAAACCCTAACCATGACGTACAAAGCCATCCACAACCTGTCTCCTCCATACATTTGTGACCTCGTCTCCCGGTACTTACCTACATGCAACCTCCGATCCTCACAAGATCTCCTTCTCTACTCTCCTCTTATCTCCTCTTCCCACAATCGTATACAAGATTTCTCTCGCGTATCACCCTGTTGTGAATTCTGCTTTTGGGTTCCCTCCGGTGGTAGTAGGTGGTAATGCAGTTGTCCCTGGGTTGCAGTCCTGGTCAGGTGTGTCTGCTGATTGCAGTTCTGACTGGGGTATTTAGGTGTGCAGGATTCATTAGTCCTTGCCAGTTGTCAATTGTTGTTGTGAGGTGTTGGACCTCTGCCTGGTTCCTCCTGCCTTTCTGCCAAATCAGCAAAGATAAGTGTCTGGTTTTTTTTTCTGTGGCACACAGGCTGTGTGCTTCATAATTAAGTGCTATTCTTTGTGTTTTCTTGTCCAGCTTAGATTGTGTCAGTATTTTCTCAGTCTTGTTGGATTCTCTGGGGTTGCAGATATTCATTCCACGTCTTTAGTTAGATTGTGGAATTTTTTTGTATTATCTGGATATTTTTGGAAGGGTTTTATTACTGACCGCCTAGTATTCTGTCCTATCCTTTCCTATTTAGCTAGAGTGGCCTCTTTTGCTAAATCCTGTTTTCTACCTGCGTGTGTTTTTTCTTCTCCTACTCACAGTCATTATTTGTGGGGGGCTGCCTATCCTTTGGGGTTCTGCTCTGAGGCAAGGTAGTATTCCTATTTCCATCTATAGGGGTATTTAGTCCTCCGGCTGTGTCGAGGTGTCTAGGGTTTGTTAGGCACACCCCACGGCTACTTCTAGTTGTGGTGTTAGTTCAGGATTTGCGGTCAGTACAGGTTCCACCGACTCCAGAGAAAGTTTCATGCGGCTCCAAGGTCACCGGATCATAACAGTACAACTGGCCAATAATGAGTTAAATGCATCTCAGAAGAAGGGAAGAAAGGTGTTGAGCCATTTTTTTTTCTGCAGTCTGCTTTGTCTTTTCTTCCCTCTTTATCTATGGGTGGCTGAGGAGTCTTGTGCCAGCATGGATGTTCAGGAATTAGCTTCTCGTGTAGACCAGCTTGCTGCTAGGGTACAGGGTATTTCTGATTATATTGTTCAGACTCCTGTTTTAGAGCCGAAGATTCCTACTCCTGATTTGTTTTTTGGTGACAGGTCCAAATTTTTGAGTTTTAAAAATAATTGTAAACTGTTTTTTGCTCTGAGACCGCGATCCTCCGGTGATTCCATTCAGCAGGTTAAAATTCTCATCTCCCTGCTGCGTGGCGATCCACAGGATTGGGCATTTTCCCTGGAATCTGGGAATCCGGCCTTGCTTAATGTAGACTCCTTTTTTCAGGCTTTAGGATTATTATATGATGAACCGAATTCTGTGGATCAAGCGGAGAAGACCTTGTTGGCCCTGTCTCAGGGTCAAGAGGCGGCAGAATTGTATTGTCAGAAATTTAGGAAATGGTCTGTGTTGACTAAATGGAATGATGATGCTTTGGCGGCAATTTTCAGAAAGGGTCTTTCTGAATCCGTTAAAGATGTTATGGTGGGGTTTCCCACGCCTTCCGGTCTGAGTGATTCTATGTCTCTGGCCATTCAGATTGATCGGCGCTTGCGGGAGCGTCGAACTGTGCGCGCTGTGGCGTCTTCCTTAGAGCAAAGTCCTGAGCCAATGCAGTGTGATAGGATTTTGTCTAGAACGGAACGACAAGGATTCAGACATCAGAATAGGTTGTGTTATTATTGTGGCAACGCTTCTCATGTCATTTCAGTCTGCCCTAAGCGGACAAAAAGGATCGCTAGTTCATTTACCATCAGTACAGTACAACCTAAATTTCTGTTATCGGTGTCCTTGATCTGCTCATTGTCATCATTTTCTGTCATGGCGTTTGTGGATTCAGGAGCCGCCTTGAACTTAATGGATTTTGAGTTTGCCAGGCGTTGTGGTTTTCCCTTGCAGCCTTTGCAGAACCCTATTCCTTTAAGAGGGATTGATGCTACACCTTTGGCTAAAAATAAGCCCCAGTTTTGGACACAGGTGACCATGCACATGGCGCCAGCCCATCAGGAAGATTGTCGATTTCTGGTGTTGCATAATTTGCATGATGTTATCGTGCTGGGTTTTCCGTGGTTGCAGGTACATAATCCTGTGTTGGATTGGAAGTCTATGTCTGTGACTAGTTGGGGTTGTCAGGGGGTTCATAATGATGTTCCTTTGATGTCAATCTCCTCTTCTTCCTCTTCTGAAATTCCAGAGTTTTTGTCTGATTTTCAGGATGTATTCGATGAGCCCCAGTCCAGTTCCCTTCCACCGCACAGGGACTGTGATTACCAAAAACAAAAGAATTTGCAGTCATAGAATCCAATAAAAACAACTTTTATTAATAATCAATAAAATTGCACTTACAAAAAGACCAGACCATGTGTAATGAGGCTAGCAGATGACAAAAAATGGCAAAAGCAACATGAAACAGTAGTCACCCAAAGTTTTTGTGGCCCCAACGATAGCCCAGGTAAAGCACAGGATTAAAGAAGCATATAACATGTCATAGACAATAATACAATGTCAGTGAAGAGTAGCCACAAAAAAACTTTCTATACAATTCCCATACCATTAGGCAGCAATAAGGCTACAGACATGAAACGGCAAGATAGTATGCATGTCACCTGATACAAGGAGCCTGGGCCAACGAAGGGGACACCGGACCACCCCGACGCGCGTTTCGGTAAGTGTACCTTCCTCAGGGGGGCACTTGGCGGTATGTGGGCACAGCAACGCTATTTATAGTGGACCCTTGGATGAAAATACGGCACAGCTGCGATGCGCAGCTCGTGCCAGCCCCGCACAGCCGATCAGCCGACAACCGGAAACACATGGGGCCCCACGTGACCCGGAAGTACGCGATCAGCGGCCAGAGCTGGCAAAACAGAGCAGCGCCTGCGCAGCTAAGCCCAAGGCATGTAGCGGCCATATTGCAAAAGGGCAAGGAAGAGGGCAGGAATGGCGAGATAAGTAACAGCCGAAAACACGCATCAGTTAGAAACATAACTATAGGGGACGAACTGTCCACAAGTGGAGATGCGGAATTCAATAACACATGGGATATACAGAAACAATTTGGGTCTATATGGCCATACATGCCCATATATGAATTATATACATAGTCCCACCAAGAGGCGGCATGGGCAAATATATGATACACTAACAATGCAAAGGTGTCAATATATATATATATAGCGGCATATACGTATATCTACAAATATAAAAATACATATAGATCATCACAGATGTTACATACGTTAATAGATGGCAAACGTACATGCCCGGAATTATCAAAGAAAGGCCCATTAATATATAATATGAAAACACATAAAAATCGTGGCCATAGATTATAAAGAGACATGTACAAAACAGATGCACGTTATATTGAACATAGTAAAGACAGCCCATATTAAGAAGCTGAAGAGATGGACACATACAGCAGAAGGAAAACATTTTTTACGTAAATTTCTGATCCGTTTTTGGTTCCACATGTCCTCCCTCTTGATCTTGCCCATTAGACTCCAACGACCGGCATTCAACATACAAGAATACAACAAAGTGCAGATCCTAAATAGCACAAAATAAAAGATAAAATTAAAATCAAATAAAAACACCATGATGCAGAGGGCAAATTAAAGCACAGCAGTGTGATGACTACAGAAAAGGGGCATAACTTATGTTTTCATTTAAGCCCAATGGATGTACTGTATTCAGCAACCAAATCCATCGTGTCTCTAATTGACCGAGACGCTTAAAAAGGTTCCCCCCACGAATATCGACATTCAACATGTCGATCCCACGGACTCTCAGCAGTGAACTATCACAGTTGTGTAGAGCCAAGAAATGTTTTGGAATGGTTTTTATCATAGAGGTGTCCTTCTGGGTGGCAGCCACCTCGATCCCCAGGACGTGTTCCCTGTCATGGTTCTCAATGGCAAGAGACCGTAGTAAAGCATACAAAAGGACTAGCTCTTGGAAGATGGGAACTCGAGCTGACTGTGAGCTAAACCTACCGCACAACTAACAGTGGCCGGGTAGCGTGCCTACGTTTTATCCCTAGACGCCCAGCGCCAGCCGGAGAACTGACTGACCCTAGCAGAGGAAAATACAGACCTGGCTTACCTCTAGAGAAATTTTCCCCAAAAGGCAGACAGTAGCCCCCACATATAATGTCGGTGATTTTAGAGGAAATTGACATACGAAGTATGAAGATAGGTTTAGCAAATTGAGGTCCGCTTACTAGATAGTAGGAAGACAGAAAAGGGAACTACACAGTCAGCTGAAAACCCTTTCAAACACCATCCTGAAATTACTTTAAGACTCTAATATCAACTCATGACACCAGAGTGGCAATTTCAGCTCACAAGAGCTTCCAGCCTCAGAAATATTCAAACACAGAGAACTGGAACAAAAATGCAAAACAAACTTAGGACTACAAGTCCAACTTAGCTGATAGTAGTCTAGGAGCAGGAACATGCAACAGAAAGGCTTCTGGTAACATTGTTGGCCGGCATAGAAATGACTGAGGAGCAAGGCTAAATAGACAACTCCCATATCCTGATGGAAACAGGTGAACAGAGGTGATGAAGCACACAAGTTCAGTACCACCAGTGACCACCGGGGGAGCCCAGAAACCAAATTCACAACAGTACCCCCCCCTCAAGGAGGGGGCACCGAACCCTCACCAGAACCACCAGGGCGATCAGGATGAGCCCTATGAAAGGCACGGACCAAATCGGAGGCATGAACATCAGAGGCTGTCACCCAAGAATTATCCTCCTGACCGTAGCCCTTCCACTTGACCAGATACTGAAGTCTCCGTCTGGAAACACGGGAGTCCAAGATCTTCTCGACAACGTACTCCAACTCACCCTCAACCAACACCGGAGCAGGAGGCTCAACGGAAGGCACAACCGGTACCTCATACCTGCGCAACAATGACCGATGGAAGACATTATGAATAGAAAAAGATGCAGGGAGGTCCAAACGAAAGGACACAGGGTTAAGAATCTCCAATATCTTGTATGGGCCGATGAACCGAGGCTTAAACTTAGGAGAAGAAACCTTCATAGGGACAAAACGAGAAGACAACCACACCAAGTCCCCAACACAAAGACGAGGACCAACACGACGACGGCGGTTGGCAAAATGCTGAGTCTTCTCCTGGGACAACTTCAAATTGTCCACCACATGCCCCCAAATCTGATGCAACCTCTCCACCACAGCATCCACTCCAGGACAATCCGAAGACTCCACCTGACCGGAAGAGAAACGAGGATGAAACCCCGAATTACAGAAGAAAGGAGAAACCAAGGTGGCAGAACTAGCCCGATTATTGAGGGCAAACTCCGCCAAGGGCAAAAAGGCAACCCAATCATCCTGATCCGCAGACACAAAACACCTCAAATAAGTCTCCAAGGTCTGATTAGTTCGCTCGGTCTGGCCATTAGTCTGAGGATGGAAAGCAGACGAAAAAGACAAATCAATGCCCATCCTAGCACAGAACGCTCGCCAAAATCTAGACACGAATTGGGTTCCCCTGTCAGACACGATATTCTCCGGAATACCATGCAAGCGAACCACATTTTGAAAAAACAGAGGAACCAGCTCGGATGAGGAAGGCAATTTAGGCAAGGGAACCAAATGGACCATCTTAGAGAAACGGTCACACACCACCCAGATGACAGACATCTTCTGAGAAACAGGGAGATCAGAAATAAAATCCATGGAGATGTGAGTCCAAGGCCTCTTCGGAATAGGCAAAGATAACAACAATCCACTAGCCCGAGAACAACAAGGCTTCGCCCGAGCACAAACATCACAAGACTGCACAAAACCTCGCACATCTCGCGACAGGGAAGGCCACCAGAAGGACCTAGCCACCAAATCCCTGGTACCAAAGATTCCAGGATGACCAGCTAACGCAGAAGAATGGACCTCCGAGATGACTCTACTGGTCCAATCATCAGGAACAAACATTCTACCAGGCGGGCAACGATCAGGTCTATCCGCCTGAAACTCCTGCAAGACCCGTCGCAAGTCTGGGGAAACAGCAGATAATATCACTCCATCCTTAAGGATACCTGTAGGTTCAGAATTACCAGGGGAATCAGGCTCAAAACTCCTAGAAAGGGCATCCGCCTTCACATTTTTAGAACCCGGTAGGTAAGAAACCACAAAATTAAACCGAGAGAAAAATAACGACCAGCGCGCCTGTCTAGGATTCAGGCGCCTGGCAGACTCAAGATAAATCAAATTCTTGTGGTCGGTCAATACCACCACCTGATGTCTAGCCCCCTCAAGCCAATGACGCCACTCCTCAAAAGCCCACTTCATAGCCAAGAGCTCCCGATTACCAATATCATAATTTCGCTCAGCGGGCGAAAATTTACGAGAAAAGAACGCGCAAGGTCTCATCACGGAGCAGTCGGAATTTTTCTGCGACAAAACCGCCCCAGCTCCGATTTCTGAAGCGTCGACCTCAACCTGAAAAGGAAGAGTAACATCAGGCTGACGCAATACAGGGGCGGAAGAAAAGCGGCGCTTAAGCTCCCGAAAGGCCTCCACAGCAGCAGGGGACCAATCAGCAACATCAGCACCCTTCTTAGTCAAATCAGTCAACGGTTTAGCAACATCAGAAAAACCAGTTATAAATTGACGATAAAAATTAGCAAAGCCCAAAAACTTCTGAAGGCTCTTAACAGAAGAGGGTTGCGTCCAATCACAAATAGCCTGAACCTTGACAGGGTCCATCTCAATGGAAGAGGGCGAAAAAATGTACCCCAAAAACGAAATCTTTTGAACCCCAAAAACGCACTTAGAACCCTTTACACACAAGGAATTAGAGCGCAAAACCTGAAAAACCCTCCTGACCTGTTGGACATGAGAGTCCCAGTCGTCCGAAAAAATCAAAATATCATCCAGATACACAATCATAAATTTATCCAAATACTCACGGAAAATGTCATGCATAAAAGACTGAAAGACTGAAGGGGCATTTGAAAGACCAAAAGGCATTACTAAATACTCAAAATGGCCCTCAGGCGTATTAAATGCGGTTTTCCACTCATCCCCCTGCTTAATTCGCACTAAATTATACGCCCCACGAAGATCAATCTTAGAGAACCACTTGGCCCCCTTTATTCGAGCAAACAAATCAGTAAGCAGTGGCAAAGGATACTGATATTTAACCGTGATTTTATTCAAAAGCCGATAATCAATACACGGCCTCAAAGAGCCATCTTTTTTAGATACAAAGAAAAAACCGGCTCCTAAGGGAGATGACGAAGGACGAATATGTCCCTTTTCCAAGGACTCCTTAATATATTCCCGCATAGCAGCATGTTCAGGCACAGATAGATTAAATAATCGACCCTTTGGAAACTTACTGCCCGGAATCAGATCTATTGTACAATCGCAATCTCTGTGCGGAGGTAGTGAACCAAGTTTAGGCTCCTCAAAAACGTCACGATAATCAGATAAAAATTCCGGAATCTCAGAGGGAATAGATGACGAAATGGAAACCAAAGGTACGTCCCCATGAGTCCCCTGACATCCCCAGCTTAACACAGACATTGCTTTCCAGTCGAGGACTGGGTTATGAGATTGCAGCCATGGCAATCCAAGCACCAACACATCATGTAGATTATACAACACAAGGAAGCGAATAATCTCCTGGTGATCCGGATTAATACGCATAGTTACTTGTGTCCAGTATTGTGGTTTATTACTAGCCAATGGCGTGGAGTCAATACCCTTCAGAGGTATAGGAACTTCCAGAGGCTCTAAATTAAACCCACAGCGTTTGGCAAAGGACCAATCCATAAGACTCAAAGCGGCGCCAGAGTCGACATAGGCGTCCGCGGTAATAGACGATAAAGAGCAAATCAGGGTCACAGACAGAATAAACTTGGACTGTAAAGTACCAATTGAAACAGAGTTATCAACCTTCTTAGTACGTTTAGAGCATGCTGATATAACATGAGTTGAATCGCCACAATAGAAGCATAACCCATTTTTTCGCCTAAAATTCTGTCGTTCGCTTCTGGACAGAATTCTATCACATTGCATAATCTCTGGCGCCTTCTCAGTAGACACCGCCAAATGGTGCACAGGTTTGCGCTCCCGCAAACGCCGATCAATCTGAATAGCCATTGTCATGGACTCATTCAGACCTGCAGGCACAGGGAACCCCACCATAACATCTTTAATGGCATCAGAGAGACCCTCTCTGAAATTCGCCGCCAGGGCGCACTCATTCCACTGAGTAAGCACAGACCACTTACGAAATTTTTGGCAGTATATTTCAGCCTCATCTTGCCCTTGAGACAGGGCCATCAAGGCTTTTTCAGCCTGAATCTCTAAATGAGGTTCCTCATAAAGCAACCCCAAAGCCAGGAAAAACGCATCCACATTGAGCAACGCAGGATCCCCTGGTGCCAAAGCAAATGCCCAATCCTGAGGGTCGCCCCGGAGCAAGGAAATTACAATCCTGACCTGCTGTGCAGGATCTCCAGCGGAGCGAGATCTCAGAGACAAAAATAATTTACAATTATGTTTGAAATTCTAGAAGCGAGATCTATCCCCGGAGAAAGATTCAGGCAAAGGTACTCTAGGTTCAGATATAGGAGCATGAATTACAAAATCCTGTAAACTTTGAACCTTCATAGCGAGATTATTCAAACCTGTAGCTAAACTCTGAGGATCCATTTTCATCAGGTGAAATCAGAACCATTCAAGGATTAGAAGGAGAGAGAGACGAAGGCTGCAGTAAGCAGAGATGCTAGTGAATCAACTAATGAGAAAACTAAGGAAAAAAAAAAAATTCTCTGCAGACTTCTTTTCTCTCCTTTCTTCTGCCAATTATTTTAACCCTTGGCCGGCCAAACTGTCATGGTTCTCAATGGCAAGAGACCGTAGTAAAGCATACAAAAGGACTAGCTCTTGGAAGATGGGAACTCGAGCTGACTGTGAGCTAAACCTACCGCACAACTAACAGTGGCCGGGTAGCGTGCCTACGTTTTATCCCTAGACGCCCAGTGCCAGCCGGAGAACTGACTGACCCTAGCAGAGGAAAATACAGACCTGGCTTACCTCTAGAGAAATTTTCCCCAAAAGGCAGACAGTAGCCCCCACATATAATGTCGGTGATTTTAGAGGAAATTGACATACGAAGTATGAAGATAGGTTTAGCAAATTGAGGTCCGCTTACTAGATAGTAGGAAGACAGAAAAGGGAACTACACAGTCAGCTGAAAACCCTTTCAAACACCATCCTGAAATTACTTTAAGACTCTAATATCAACTCATGACACCAGAGTGGCAATTTCAGCTCACAAGAGCTTCCAGCCTCAGAAATATTCAAACACAGAGAACTGGAACAAAAATGCAAAACAAACTTAGGACTACAAGTCCAACTTAGCTGATAGTAGTCTAGGAGCAGGAACATGCAACAGAAAGGCTTCTGGTAACATTGTTGGCCGGCATAGAAATGACTGAGGAGCAAGGCTAAATAGACAACTCCCATATCCTGATGGAAACAGGTGAACAGAGGTGATGAAGCACACAAGTTCAGTACCACCAGTGACCACCGGGGGAGCCCAGAAACCAAATTCACAACAGTTCCCTAACCCTAACTTTTAACTGTCTGGTGGTCATCCCGACATAGATCAATCCACACGGGCAGGTGGCGTAGTATACAACAAATCTGGAGGTGCACGTAATGCGCCTCCTGATAGTGTACTCCTTAGACCCACTAGAATTCAAAAATTTGCCACATTTATCCATATTAGGGCATGCAACACACCGCCCACATGGGGCCGAACCCACTGGGGCTGGTATGTCATCCAGGAATGTTCTAGTTCCCTGCCCAGTATAGTGGCTCTTAGTTAGGAGGTCCCTCAGGTTCTTTGTTGTGAACTCTGTTTCCAGGCTCCCTCCTGTGGTCGTGAGTGGTACTGTGTGAGTTCTCTCTTTGGGCTCCCCCTGGTGGCTCTTTTTGTTATTTTGCAGGTTCTGGCTGGGATCAGCTGTCTCGTCATCTGCTAGTTAGGTTTCCTATTTAATCCACCTGGTCCTTCATTCCTTGCCTGTTGTCGTTGTATTCAGTGCTATTCTGATTGCTCCTGTCTACATCCGTTATCAGTCTCTCCAAGAGAAGCTAAGTTTTGTTTGCTTATTTTTGCTCATCTGTGTTCAAGATGTTTCCTAGTATATGATGGGTTTTGTCCAGCTTGCTAATATGTGATTTCCTTGCTTGCTGGTGCTCTGGGGTGCTGAGTTGCTCCCCCCACATCGATAGTTGGTGTGGGGGTTCTCGCATTCTCTGCGTGGATATTTTTGCATAGGGTTTTTTACTGACCGCACAGATCCCTTGCTATTTTCTGCTATCTAGCGTTAGCGGGCCTCATTTGCTTAACCTGTTTCATCTCTGCGTTTGTCTTTTCCTCTTAACTCACCGTTATTATTTGTGGGGGGCTTCTATATCTCTGGGTTATTTCTCTGAGGCAAGTGAGGTCTTTACTTTCTCTTTAGGGGTAGTCAGTTTCTCAGGCCGTGAAGAGACGTCTAGGATTTCAGGAAACGTTCCACGGCTACCTTTAGTGTGTGTGGTTAGGATCAGGTTTTGCGGTCAGTCCAGTTACCACATCCCCAGAGCTCGTCCTATTATCTTCTACTTGCTGGTTAGATTTGTGATCCTAAGCCACTGAGGATCATAACAGTACAACAGGCCAAAAGTGTTAAATGCATCGCAAAAGTGGGATAAGAGAAATCCTGAGTTCAATTTTTTTTTTCTGCTCTGCAGTGTGTCCTGCTTCTCTCCTCCCCTTAATCTCTGGGTGGCTTTGAGTTCAGCTGCAGACATGGATATTCAGAGTCTGACTTCTAGTGTGGATCATCTTGCTGCAAGGGTGCAAAGCATTCAGGATTTTGTTGTTCACAGTCCTATGTCTGAGCCAAAAGTACCTATTCCTGAGTTTTTTTCTGGAGATAGATCTAGGTTTCTGAATTTTAAGAATAATTGTAAATTATTTTTTTCTTTGAGACCTCGTTCCTCTGGTGATTCCGCTCAGCAAGTTAGTATTGTTATCTCCCTGTTACGTGGCGACCCTCAGGATTGGGCTTTCTCCCTGGCGACAGGAGATCCTGCATTGCTGAATGTGGATGCGTTTTTTCTGGCACTTGGATTGCTTTATGAGGAACCTAATCTTGAGAACCAGGCAGAAAAGGCCTTGCTGGCTCTCTCTCAGGGTCAGGATGAAGCTGAGGTGTATTGTCAAAAATTTCGGAAATGGTCGGTGCTTACTCAATGGAATGAGTGTACCCTGGCTGCAAATTTCAGAGAAGGTCTTTCTGAAGCCATTAAGAATGTTATGGTGGGGTTCCCCACGCCTGCGAGTCTGAATGAGTCAATGGCTTTGGCCATTCAGATTGATCGGCGTTTGTGGGAGCGCAAACCTGCGCACCATCTGGCGGTGTTTTCTGAACAGAAACCTGAGTCTATGCAATGTGATAGGATTCTGACCAGAATTGAACGGCAAAATCATAGACGTCAGAATGGGTTGTGCTTTTACTGTGGTGATTCTGCTCATGTTATCTCAGCATGCTCTAAGCGCACAAAAAACTTCGCTAGATCTGCCACCATTGGTACTGTACAGCCTAAATTCATTTTGTCTGTTACTTTGATTTGCTCTCTGTCATCCTACTCAGTTATGGCTTTTGTAGATTCAGGTGCCGCCCTGATTCTGATGGATTTGTCATTTGCCAAGCGCTGTGGTTTTATCCTTGAGCCATTACAGTTCCCTATTCCATTGAAGGGAATTGATGCTACACCATTGGCCAAGAATAAACCTCAATACTGGACTCAAGTGACCATGTGTATGACTCCTGCACATCAGGAGGTGATTCGCTTTCTTGTGTTATATAATTTGCATGACGTTGTCGTGTTGGGTCTGCCATGGTTGCAGGCTCATAATCCAGTCCTGGATTGGAAAGCAATGTCTGTGTTGAGTTGGGGTTGCCAGGGAATTCATGGCGATGCTCCCTTGGTATCTATTGCTTCCTCTACTCCTTCTGAAGTCCCTGAGTTTTTGTCGGACTACCAGGATGTATTTGATGAGCCCAAATCCAGTGCCCTACCTCCTCATAGGGATTGTGATTGTGCTATAAATTTGATTCCTGGTAGTAAGGCCCCTAAGGGACGACTGTTTAATTTGTCTGTACCAGAGCATGCCGCTATGCGGGGCTATGTAAAAGAGTCTTTGGAGAAGGGACATATTCGCCCCTCCTCGTCCCCTCTTGGTGCGGGATTCTTTTTTGTGGCCAAGAAGGATGGTTCATTGAGACCCTGTATAGATTATCGCCTGCTAAATAAAATCACGGTCAAATTCCAGTATCCCTTACCATTGTTGTCTGATCTGTTTGCTCGGATTAGGGGTCTAGTTGGTTCACCAAGATAGATCTTCGCGGTGCGTATAATCTTGTGCGTATAAAACAGGGCGATGAATGGAAAACAGCATTTAATACGCCCGAAGGCCATTTTGAGTACTTGGTGATGCCTTTTGGACTTTCTAATGCCCCTTCTGTGTTTCAGTCCTTCATGCACGATATCTTCCGAGAATATCTGGATAAATTTATGATTGTGTATCTGGATGATATTTTGGTCTTTTCAGATGATTGGGAATCCCATGTGAAGCAGGTCAGGATGGTATTTCAGATCCTGCGTGCCAATGCCTTATTTGTGAAGGGTTCCAAATGTCTCTTCGGAGTCCAGAAAGTTTCCTTTTTGGGCTTTATTTTTTCTCCTTCTTCTATTGAGATGGACCCAGTCAAGGTCCAGGCTATTCATGATTGGACTCAACCTACATCGGTTAAGAGTCTTCAGAAGTTCTTGGGTTTTGTTAATTTTTACCGTCGCTTCATTGCTAATTTTTCTGGTGTGGTTAAACCTTTGATGGATTTGACCAAGAAGGGTTCTGATGTGACTAACTGGTCTCCTGCGGCCGTTGAGGCCTTTCAGGAGCTGAAGCGCCGGTTTTCTTCTGCTCCAGTTTTATGTCAGCCAGATGTCTCTCTTCCCATCCAGGTCGAGGTTGATGCTTCTGAAATTGGAGCAGGGGCTGTTTTGTCACAGAGAAGCTCTGATTGCTCTGTGATAAAGCCATGTGCCTTCTTTTCAAGAAAATTTTCGCCGGCTGAGCGAAATTATGATGTTGGTAATCAGGAGTTGTTGGCAATGAAGTGGGCATTTGAGGAGTGGCGACACTGGCTAGAGGGAGCTAAGCATCGTGTGGTGGTCTTGACTGATCATAAAAATTTGATTTATCTTGAGTCGGCCAAGCGGTTGAATCCTAGACAGGCTCGTTGGTCGTTGTTTTTCTCACGTTTTGATTTCGTGGTCTTGTACCTTCCTGGTTCAAAGAACGTGAAGGCTGATGCTCTTTCTAGGAGTTTTGTGCCTGACTCCCCTGGAGTTTCTGAGCCGGTTGGTATCCTCAAAGAGGGGGTAATTTTGTCTTCCATTTCCCCAGATTTGCGACGGGTGTTACAGGAATTTCAGGCGGATAGACCTGACCGTTGTCCATCAGAGAGACTGTTTGTCCCAGATAGATGGACCAGCAGAGTTATTTCCGAGGTCCATTCTTCAGTGTTGGCGAGTCATCCTGGGATTTTTGGTACCAGAGATTTGGTGGCTAGATCCTTCTGGTGGCCTTCCTTGTCGCGGGATGTGCGTTCCTTTGTGCAGTCCTGTGGGATTTGTGCTCGGGCTAAGCCTTGCTGTTCTCGTGCCAGTGGTTTGCTTTTGCCTTTGCCGGTTCCTAAGAGGCCTTGGACGCATATTTCCATGGATTTTATTTCGGATCTTCTGGTCTCTCAGAGAATGACTGTCATCTGGGTGGTTTGTGATCGTTTTTCTAAAATGGTCCATTTGGTGCCCTTGCCTAAGTTGCCTTCTTCCTCCGATTTGGTTCCGTTATTTTTTCAGAATGTGGTTCGTCTGCACGGCATCCCTGAAAACATTGTGTCTGACAGAGGATCCCAGTTTGTGTCCAGATTTTGGCGGTCCTTTTGTGCTAAGATGGGCATTGATTTGTCTTTTTCGTCGGCCTTCCATCCTCAGACGAATGGCCAAACCGAGCGAACTAACCAGACCTTGGAAACTTATTTGAGATGTTTTGTTTCTGCTGACCAGGATGATTGGGTGACTTTTTTGCCATTGGCCGAGTTTGCCCTTAATAATCGGGCTAGTTCGGCTACTTTGGTTTCGCCTTTTTTTTGTAATTCTGGTTTTCATCCTCGTTTTTCCTCGGGTCAGGTTGAGTCTTCTGACTGTCCTGGGGTGGATTCTGTGGTGGATAGGTTGCAGCAGATTTGGAACCATGTGGTGGACAATTTGACGTTGTCACAAGAGAAGGCTCAGCGCTTTGCTAACCATCTTCGCTGTGTTGGTCCCCGACTTCGTGTGAGGGATTTGGTGTGGTTGTCTTCTCGTTATGTTCTTATGAGGGTCTCTTCTCCTAAGTTTAAACCTCGTTTTATCGGTCCTTATAAAATTTTGGAAATCCTCAACCCTGTGTCATTTCGTTTGGACCTCCCGGCATCATTTACCATCCATAATGTGTTCCATAGGTCTTTGTTGCGGAGGTATGTGGTGCCTGTGGTTCCTTCTGTTGAGCCTCCTGCTCCGGTGCTGGTTGAGGGAGAATTGGAATACGTGGTGGAGAAGATCTTGGATTCTCGTATTTCAAGATGGAGGCTTCAGTATTTGGTTAAGTGGAAGGGCTATGGTCAGGAGGATAATTCCTGGGTTGTCGCCTCTGATGTTCATGCGGCCGATTTGGTTCGTGTCTTCCATGTGGCTCACCCTGATCGCCCTGGGGGTTCTGGTGAGGGTTCGGTGACCCCTCCTCAAGGGGGGGTACTGTTGTGAACTCTGTTTCCGGGCTCCCTCCTGTGGTCGTGAGTGGTACTGTGTGAGTTCTCTCTTTTGGCTCCCCCTGGTGGCTCTTTTTGTTATTTTGCAGGTTCTGGCTGGGATCAGCTGTCTCGTCATCTGCTAGTTAGGTTTCCTATTTAATCCACCTGGTCCTTCATTCCTTGCCTGTTGTCGTTGTATTCAGTGCTATTCTGATTGCTCCTGTCTACATCCGTTATCAGTCTCTCCAAGAGAAGCTAAGTTTTGTTTGCTTATTTTTGCTCATCTGTGTTCAAGATGTTTCCTAGTATATGATGGTTTTGTCCAGCTTGCAAATATGTGATTTCCTTGCTTGCTGGTGCTCTGGGGTGCTGAGTTGCTCCCCCCACATCGTTAGTTGGTGTGGGGGTTCTCGCATTCTCTGCGTGGATATTTTTGCATAGGGTTTTTTACTGACCGCACAGATCCCTTGCTATTTTCTGCTATCTAGCGTTAGCGGGCCTCATTTGCTTAACCTGTTTCATCTCTGCATTTGTCTTTTCCTCTTAACTCACCGTTATTATTTGTGGGGGGCTTCTATATCTCTGGGGTTATTTCTCTGAGGCAAGTGAGGTCTTTACTTTCTCTTTAGGGGTAGTCAGTTTCTCAGGCCGTGAAGAGACGTCTAGGATTTCAGGAAACGTTCCACGGCTACCTTTAGTGTGTGCGGTTAGGATCAGGTTTTGCGGTCAGTCCAGTTACCACATCCCCAGAGCTCGTCCTATTATCTTCTACTTGCTGGTTAGATTTGTGATCCTAAGCCACTGAGGATCATAACAGTTCTTTGCCCGTCTAAATGTAAGGAGGGGTCTCTTAGGGAGGAATTTACAAATAGTGGGGTCAGTTTGTAAAATAGGCCAGGCTTTAGTCAGTGCAGATCTAACTTTATCAGCCTGGGGGCTAAATGTAGTAATAAACCGGAGTTGGTCACCACCATTAGTTCTTCCCTCACCCTGAGGTTTATATAAAAGATGATTCCGAGTGGAATACTTGGCCCTGTGATAAGCCTTCTTGATAATACGTCTACTATAACCGCGTTCAATGAACCGTGCTTTTAGTTCCACAGAACGCTTCTCAAAATCTAATTCTGTTGAGCAAATCCTTCGCAAACGAAGGAACTGCCCAACAGGTATAGAAGATACCATGTGCCGGGGATGACAGTATGAGGCATGTAACACCATATTAGTAGATGTAGTCTTGCGGTAAATGTCCGTATGTAAATTACCAGTCTCATCCTTATTGACCATTACATCAAGAAAGCTAACATTGGACCCATCCCAAACACACGTGAGTCTAATATTGAGATTGTTGCCGTTAAGAAATTCGATGAACTGCCTTAGGTTGACGGCCTCACCCTGCCAGACAAATAGGATGTCATCGATGTACCGCATCCAAAAGGGGATGCGGTCCATCGATGACAGCCTGCCTGACAGGAAGAGGTCCCTCTCCCACAGCCCCAGGAACAGGTTAGCATAGGCCGGCGCAAAGGCCGCACCCATGGCTGTCCCTTGGAGCTGCAGGTAGAAGGACCCCTTAAACACAAAGAAATTGTGTGAGAGGGTGAATTCCAGTAGTTCCAGCAGGAGTCCCCTAAGTCCAGTAGACAATGTTGACGTTTCTAAAAAGAATTTCACTGCAGCAATGCAATCCTTGTGTCTAATGCTTGTATAGAGGGACTCCACATCTGCTGAAACTAGTAGAGATTCACCCTCAAAATGGAGGCCGTCGACCCGACGAAGCAGCTCACCGGTATCCCTAAGGTACGATGGGAGTACTGTCACGAGGGGCTGGAGGCGGAAGTCTATCCACAAGTTCACATGCTCGAGGTAATTACCCCTACCTGAAACAATAGGTCGACCGGGTGGTGACTTCAGGTCCTTATGGACTTTTGGAAGGAGGTAGAAGGTGGCTATAGCAGGGTCCTTAATGAGAAGGGAGGAGGCGAGTTCCTTAGTAATAATATCGCCTTGCAAGGCATCCTTAATAATGGACTCCAGCTGCCCTGAGTAAGCACTCAACGGGTTGTAAGTCAGCTTTTTGTAGCAAATAGAGTTATTAAGCTGCCGAAATGCCTCCCTCTCATAAGACTCAACTGGCCAAAGAACAACATTCCCTCCCTTATCAGCAGGTTTAACTACTATGTCAGGGAGGTTTTTAAGATATTCAAGTCGTTCACGCTCCTTTTTAGATAAATTATCCAAATGTGAAAATCTCGGAATTCGTCCCAGTTCCTGAGTCACCACCCGGACAAAAAGATCTATACAGGAGCACCATGCCAATGGGGGAAACTTGGTGGACCGAGAGCGAATAGACGGAGGGATCTTACCCCTCTCGTGGATGTGTTCCACCACCAGCTCCTCTAATATCCTCAGCGTAGCTTGTTCTTTTTCTGTAGGGAAAAGTAAATTACTCTCATTATCAAAATAATGACGTCTCAACAGCAACGATCTAGCAAATAAGTTAAATTCTTTCACAGCAGTGAATCTATCAAACTCAGGTGTGGGTGAAAACGAGAGACCCCTCCCAAGAAGAGACAGATCATTGGAAGTGAGTACATAATGGCTCAGATTGATTACCCATTTATTTGTACTCTCAGGCTCCATCTGATGTCTGAAATGTCTTCTATAGGGATAATATGTGTGATCTCTTAAACGGGTGGATCCAGAAGAGGCAGAGATATCCGACTGGCCACTCACAGATGATATAGATGTATTAGTGGGGGTTCGTATTATATTGGCCTTTCGCCACAAGTAGACCCTATTTGTATGGTAATCTTTGATGTCTCTATTGTACTTAGACAACTGGTTCTCTTGTATCTTTTTGGCCAAAGAGTCTAATGATTTTTCCAATTCTACATCAAACTGGTGCAGTTTCTCCTTAGGACAATCGGTTTTAACACCAGTCTGTAATTCATCAATCTTCCTATCCAACTCCTCAATATTAGCCGTATTAAGGTCAATCAGAAGCTGCATCAAGGTGAAGGAGCACAAATTGCTCGCCTCTTCCCATTTCTTAATAAATACATCGTCACTAATTGGGAGTGTCGGTATCACACGAACACGTAGACCCCTCGGAATCATCTTATTAGCTGAATACTTTTCCAAAAAAATCCGGTTCCACCACAACTTAGAGCGTTTTAATAGAGAGTCCTTCATCAAGGTCAATTTCTCATTAATTCTATCATCATCATACTGCTGTGCACCAGCCCCACCAACAGCAAAACTCTGGTCAAGTTGATTGAGCCATGCTTTTTCTTTGGCCCGATAGTCCATAGTATCAGAACAAGAACCTGTGCATAACACAGAAATGTAAATGAACAAAAAAATTCCAATAGACATCATTGGTGGAGTATATACATTACAACTTCGTTAATAGCATGTATCCAAGTGAATACACCACCCATGTATGGACAGTAGGGATAACTGCCAGCAAGTAACAACCAAAAACAAAAGAATTTGCAGTCATAGAATCCAATAAAAACAACTTTTATTAATGATCAATAAAATTGCACTTACAAAAAGACCAGATAATGTGTAATGAAGCTAGCAGATGACAAAAAATGCCAAAAGCAACATGAAACAGTAGTCACCCAAAGTTTTTGTGGCCCCAACGATAGCCCAGGTAAAGCACAGGATTAAAGAAGCATATAACATGTCATAGACAATAATACAACGTCAGTGTAGAGTAGCCACAAAAAAACTTTCTATACAATTCCCATACCATTAGGCAGCAATAAGGCTACAGACATGAAACGGCAAGATAGTATGCATATCACTTGATACAAGGAGCCTGGGCCAACGAAGGGGACACCGGACCACCCCGACGCGCGTTTCGGTAAGTGTACCTTCCTCAGGGGGCGCTTGGCGGTATGTGGGCACAGCAACGCTATTTATAGTGGACCCTTGGATGAAAATACGGCACAGCTGCAATGCGCAGCTCGTGCCAGCCCCGCACAGCCGATCAGCCGACAACCGGAAACACATGGGGCCCCACGTGACCCGGAAGTACGCGATCAGCGGCCGGAGCCGGCAAAACAGAGCAGCGCCTGCGCAGCTAAGCCCAAGGCATGTAGCGGCCATATTGCAAAAGGGCAAGGAAGAGGGCAGGAATGGCGAGATAAGTAACAGCCGAAAACACGCATCAGTTAGAAACATAAATATAGGGGACGAACGGATTTCAATAACACATGGGATATACAGAAACAATTTGGGTCTATATGGCCATACATGCCCATATATGAATTATATACATAGTCCCACCAAGAGGCGGCATGGGCAAATATATGATACACTAACAATGCAAAGGTGTCAATATATATATATATATATATATAGCGGCATATACGTATATCTACAAATATAAAAATACATATAGATCATCACAGATGTTACATACGTTAATAGATGGCAAACGTACATGCCCGGAATTATCAAAGAAAGGCCCATTAATATATAATATGTAAACACATAAAAATCGTGGCCATAGATTATAAAGAGACATGTACAAAACAGATGCATGTTATATTGAACATAGTAAAGACAGCCCATATTAAGAAGCTGAAGAGATGGACACATACAGCAGAAGGAAAACATTTTTGACGCAAATTTCTGATCCGTTTTTGGTTCCACATGTCCTCCCTCTTGATCTTGCCCATTAGACTCCAACGACCGGCATTCAAATACAAGAATACAACAAAGTGCAGATCCTAAATAGCACAAAATAAAAGATAAAATTAAAAACACCATGATGCGGAGGGCAAATTAAAGCACAGCAGTGTGATGACTACAGAAAAGGGGCATAACTTATGTTTTCATTTAAGCCCAATGGATGTACTGTATTCAGCAACCAAATCCATCGTGTCTCTAATTGACCGAGAAGCTTAAAAAGGTTCCCCCCACGAATATCGACATTCAACATGTCGATCCCAGGGACTGTGATTGTGCGATTGACTTGATTCCAGGCAGTAAGTTTCCTAAGGGCCGACTTTTCAACCTGTCTGTGCCTGAACATACCGCCATGCGGAGTTATGTTAAGGAGTCTTTGGAGAAAGGGCATATTCGGCCATCTTCTTCACCGTTGGGAGCAGGTTTTTTTTTTGTTGCTAAGAAGGATGGCTCCTTGAGACCTTGTATTGATTATCGCCTCTTGAATAAGATCACGGTCAAGTTTCAATACCCTTTACCTTTGCTTTCCAATTTGTTTGCTAGGATTAAGGGGGCTAGTTGGTTTACGAAGATTGACCTTCGGGGGGCATATAATCTTGTTCGTATTAAGCTGGGTGATGAATGGAAAACTGCGTTTAATACGCCCGAAGGCCATTTTGAATACCTTGTGATGCCATTCGGGCTCACTAATGCTCCATCTGTTTTTCAATCCTTCATGCATGATATCTTCCGGACTTATATTGATAAATTCTTGATTGTATATTTGGACGATATTTTGATTTTTTCCGATGATTGGGAGTCTCATGTGGAACAGGTCAGGATGGTATTTCAGATCCTTCGTGACAATGCTTTGTTTGTGAAGGGGTCTAAGTGTCTCTTTGGGGTGCAGAAGGTTTCTTTTTTGGGCTTTATTTTTTCTCCCTCATCTATGGAGATGATCCGGTTAAGGTTCAGGCCATTCATGATTGGATTCAACCCACATCCGTGAAGAGCCTTCAGAAATTTTTGGGTTTTGCAAATTTTTATCGCCGTTTCATTGCTAATTTCTCCAGCGTGGTTAAACCCTTGACCGATTTGACGAAGAAAGGCGCTGATGTGGCGAATTGGTCCTCTGCGGCTGTCTCTGCCTTTCAGGAGCTTAAGCGCCGATTTACTTCTGCTCCGGTGTTGCGCCAACCGGATGTTTCTCTTCCATTTCAGGTTGAGATTGACGCTTCTGAGATTGGGGCAGGGGCCGTTTTTGTCTCAGAGGGATTCTGTTGGTTCCTTGATGAAACCGTGTGCCTTCTTCTCCCGCAAGTTTTCGCCTGCTGAACGCAATTATGATGTCGGCAATCGGGAGTTGTTGGCTATGAAGTGGGCGTTTGAGGAGTGGCGACATTGGCTTGAGGGAGCTAAGCACCGTATTGTGGTCCTGACCGATCATAAGAATCTGATTTACCTCGAGTCTGCTAAGCGGCTGAGTCCTAGACAGGCTCGATGGTCTTTGTTTTTTTCCCGTTTTGATTTTGTGGTTTCGTATCTTCCGGGTTCTAAGAATATTAAGGCTGATGCCCTTTCTAGGAGTTTTTTGCCTGATTCTCCTGAGGTCCGTGAACCGGTCGGCATTATGAAAGTAGGGGTGGTCCTTTCTGCCATTTCCCCTGATTTACGGCGGGTTCTTCAGGAATTTCACGCTGATAGACCTGACCGCTGTCCTGTGGGGAAATTGTTTGTTCCTGACAGATGGACTAGTAGAGTGATTTCTGAGGTTCACTGTTCTGTGTTGGCTGGTCATCCTGGTATTTTTGGTACCAGAGATTTGGTTGGTAGGTCCTTTTGGTGGCCTTCTTTGTCACGTGATGTGCGTTCTTTTGTGCAGTCCTGTGGGACTTGTGCGCAGGCCAAGCCTTGTTGTTCCCGTGCTAGTGGGTTACTTTTGCCATTGCCGGTCCCTGAGAGGCCCTGGACGCATATTTCTATGGATTTTATTTCTGATCTTCCGGTTTCCCAGAGGATGTCGGTTATCTGGGTTGTTTGTGACCGGTTTTCTAAGATGGTTCATTTGGTGCCTTTGCCTAAATTGCCTTCCTCCTCAGAGTTGGTTCCGTTGTTTTTTCAGCATGTGGTTCGTTTGCATGGTATTCCGGAGAATATTGTGTCCGACAGAGGTTCCCAGTTTGTTTCTAGGTTTTGGCGGGCCTTTTGTGCTAGGCTTGGCATTGATTTGTCTTTTTCTTCTGCATTTCATCCTCAGACAAATGGCCAGACCGAGCGAACTAATCAGACTTTGGAGACTTATTTGAGATGCTTTGTGTCTACTGATCAGGATGATTGGGTGGCCTTTTTGCCATTGGCCGAGTTTGCCCTTAATAATCGGGCTAGTTCGGCTACTTTGGTTTCGCCTTTTTTTTGTAATTTTGGTTTTCATCCTCGTTTTTCTTCTGGGCAGGTTGAGCCTTCTGACTGTCCTGGTGTGGATTATGTGGTTGACAGGTTGCAGCAGATTTGGGCTCATGTGGTGGACAATTTGGTGTTGTCTCAGGAGGAGGCTCAACGTTTTGCTAACCGTCGTCGGTGTGTTGGTTCCCGGCTTTGGGTTGGGGATCTGGTTTGGTTGTCTTCCCGTCATGTTCCTATGAAGGTTTCTTCCCCTAAGTTTAAGCCTCGGTTTATTGGTCCTTATAGGATTTCTGGGATTATTAATCCGGTGTCTTTTCGATTGGCGCTTCCGGCCTCTTTTGCTATCCATATTGCGGAACTATGTGGTGCCCGTTGTTCCCTCTGTTGATCCTCCGGCCCCTGTGTTGGTTGATGGGGAGTTGGAGTATGTGGTTGAGAAGATTTTGGATTCTCGTTTTTCGAGGCGGAGGCTTCAGTACCTTGTCAAATGGAAGGGTTATGGCCAGGAGGATAATTCTTGGGTTTTTGCTTCTGATGTCCATGCTGCTGATTTGGTCCGTGCCTTTCATCTGGCTCGTCCCGATCGGCCTGGGGGTGCTGGTGAGGGTTCGGTGACCCCTCCTCAAGGGGGGGTACTGTTGTGAATTCTGCTTTTGGGTTCCCTCCGGTGGTAGTAGGTGGTAATGCAGTTGTCCCTGGGTTGCAGTCCTGGTCAGGTGTGTCTGCTGATTGCAGTTCTGACTGGGGTATTTAGGTGTGCAGGATTCATTAGTCCTTGCCAGTTGTCAATTGTTGTTGTGAGGTGTTGGACCTCTGCCTGGTTCCTCCTGCCTTTCTGCCAAATCAGCAAAGATAAGTGTCTGGTTTTTTTTTCTGTGGCACATAGGCTGTGTGCTTCATAATTAAGTGCTATTCTTTGTGTTTTCTTGTCCAGCTTAGATTGTGTCAGTATTTTCTCAGTCTTGTTGGATTCTCTGGGGTTGCAAATATTCATTCCACGTCTTTAGTTAGATTGTGGAATTTTTTGTATTATCTGCGGTGGATATTTTTGGAAGGGTTTTATTACTGACCGCCTAGTATTCTGTCCTATCCTTTCCTATTTAGCTAGAGTGGCCTCTTTTGCTAAATCCTGTTTTCTACCTGCATGTGTCTTTTCTTCTCCTACTCACAGTCATTATTCATGGGGGGCTGCCTATCCTTTGGGGTTCTGCTCTGAGGCAAGGTAGTATTCCTATTTCCATCTATAGGGGTATATAGTCCTCCGGCTGTGTCGAGGTGTCTAGGGTTTGTTAGGCACACCCCACGGCTACTTCTAGTTGCGGTGTTAGTTCAGGATTTGCGGTCAGTACAGGTTCCACCGACTCCAGAGAAAGTTTCATGCGGCTCCAAAGTCACCGGATCATAACATCACCCCTACTCTGGAACCCTCTACCACAACACATCAGACTCTAGCCTACCATCGAAACCTTCAAAAAGAGCCTCAAGACCCACCTCTTCCAACAAGCCTGCAACCTGCAGTAACCACCGATCAACCAAACCGCTGCATGACCAGCTCTACCCTCACCTACTGTATTCTCACCCATCCCTTGTAGATTGTGAGCCTTCACAGGCAGGGTCCTCTCTCCTCCTGTACCAGTTATGACTGGTATTGTTTAAGATTATTGTACTTGTTTTTATTATGTATACCCCTCCTCACATGTAAAGCACCATGGAATAAATGGCGCTTTAACAATAAATAATAATAATAATAATAATAATAATAATAATAATAATAATTAACACCCTAATACTTTGTTGAAGTAATGTTGTGAATTAGACTTTTTTGGCTCCCTCTTGTGGTCACTAGTGATATGACTCTGGGATTGTCTTTCCTCAGTTTGGCACCCACCTGGGTCGTTAGTCCAGGGGTGTTGCTATATAAACTTCCTGGATTCTCAGTCCAGTGCCTGGCATCGTTGTAATCAGATCCTTTCTGTTTGCTCCTGTCTGCTGGTCCTGGTTCTTGCAAAATTAAGCTAAGTACTGCTTCCTTGTTTTTTGGTTATTGTATTGCTCTTATTTTCTGTCCAGCTTGTACTAAATGTGATTCCTGATTTTGCTGGAAGCTCTAGGGGGCTGGTATTCTCCCCCCGGGCCGTTAGACGGTTCGGGGGTTCTTGAATATCCAGCGTGGAAATTTTTATAGGGTTTTTGCTGACCGTATAAGTCATCTTACTATATTCTGCTATTAGTCAGTGGGCCTCTCTTTGCTAAATATCTAGTTCATTCTTACGTTTGTCTTTTCTCCTTACCTCACCGTTATTATTTGTGGGGGGCTTGTATCCAACTTTTGGGGTCTTTTCTCTGGAGCCAAGAAAGGTCTATCTTTTCCCTTCTAGGGTTAGTTAGTTCTCCGGCTGGCGCGAGACGTCTAGAACCAACGTAGGCACGTTCCCCGGCTGCTGCTATTTGTGGTGCTAGGATTAGATATACGGTTAGCCCAGTTACCACTGCCCTATGAGCTGGTTTTTTATGTTTGCAGACTTGGTATGTACTTTTGAGACCCTCTGCCATTGGGGTCATAACAGTATGCCAGGCCAAAGTTGAATGTTTAATGCATTGCAGAAGTGGGATAATAAGAAAGGAAATTCTGAGGGTTTTTTTTTTTTTCCTCTCTTTGTTCCTCCCCTTTACCTCTGAGTGGCTTGTGCTTGCTGCAGACATGAATGTCCAGACCTTGATTACAAGTGTGGATCAGCTTGCTGCTCGTGTGCAGGGCATACAAGATTTTGTTACCAGTAGTCCAATGTCTGAACCTAAAATACCTATTCCTGAACTGTTCTCTGGAGACCGATTCAAGTTTAGGAATTTCAGGAATAATTGTAAATTGTTTCTATCTCTGAGACCCCGTTCATCTGGAGACTCAGCTCAGCAAGTTAAAATTGTTATCTCTTTCTTACGTGGCGACCCTCAGGATTGGGCCTTCTCGCTAGCGCCAGGAGATCCGGCATTGGCAAATATTGATGCGTTTTTTCTGGCTCTCGGATTGCTTTACGAGGAACCCAATCTTGAAATTCAGGCAGAAAAAGCCTTGCTGGCTATTTCTCAGGGCCAGGATGAAGCTGAAGTGTATTGCCAAAAATTTCGGAAATGGTCCGTGCTTACTCAGTGGAATGAGTGTGCTCTGGCTGCAAATTTCAGAAATGGCCTTTCTGAAGCCATTAAGAATGTGATGGTGGGTTTCTCCATTCCTACAAGTCTGAATGATTCCATGGCGCTGGCTATTCAAATTGACCGGCGTTTGCGGGAGCGCAAAACTGCTAATCCTCTGGTGGTGTCGTCTGAACAAACACCTGATTTAATGCAATGTGATAGAATTCAGACTAGAAATGAACGGAAAAATCATAGACGTCAGAATGGGTTGTGTTTTTACTGTGGTGATTCTACACATGTTATATCAGCATGCTCTAAACGCCTAACAAGGGTTGTTAGCCCTGTCGCCATTGGTAATTTGCAACCTAAATTTATTTTGTCTGTGACTTTAATTTGCTCATTGTCTTCCTACCCTGTTATGGCGTTTGTGGATTCAGGTGCTGCCCTGAGTCTTATGGATCTGTCATTTGCCAAGCGCTGTGGTTTTGTTCTTGAGCCTTTGGTAAATCCTATCCCTCTTAGAGGTATTGATGCTACGCCATTGGCGGAAAATAAACCGCAGTTTTGGACACAGGTAACCATGTGCATGACTCCTGAACATCGGGAGGTGATTCGTTTTCTTGTTCTGCATAAAATGCATGATTTGGTCGTTTTGGGTCTGCCATGGTTACAGACCCATAATCCAGTCTTGGATTGGAAAGCAATGTCTGTGTCAAGTTGGGGCTGTCAGGGAATTCATGGTGATTCCCCGCCGGTGTCTATTGCTTCCTCTACTCCTTCGGAAGTTCCTGAGTATTTGTCTGATTATCAGGATGTATTCAGCGAGTCCAGGTCCAGTGCTCTGCCTCCTCATAGGGACTGTGACTGCGCCATAGATTTGATTCCAGGTAGTAAATTTCCTAAAGGAAGACTATTTAATCTGTCTGTACCTGAGCATACCGCAATGCGTTCGTATATCAAGGAGTCTCTGGAGAAGGGGCATATCCATCCATCCTCTTCCCCTCTTGGTGCGGGATTCTTTTTTGTGGCCAAGAAGGACGGATCTTTGAGACCTTGTATTGACTATCGGCTTCTGAATAAATTCACTGTTAAATTTCAGTATCCTTTGCCTCTGTTGTCGGACTTGTTTGCCCGGATTAAAGGTGCCAAGTGGTTCACCACTTCGTGGTGCGTACAACCTTGTGCGCATTAAGCAAGGAGATGAATGGAAAACTGCATTTAATACGCCCGAAGGTCATTTTGAGTACTTGGTGATGCCTTTTGGGCTCTCTAATGCTCCTTCAGTGTTTCAGTCCTTTATGCATGATATTTTCCGGAAGTATCTGGATAAATTTATGATTATTTATCTGGATGATATTCTGGTTTTTTCTGATGATTGGGACTCGCATGTAGAGCAGGTCAGGATGGTGTTTCAGGTTTTGCGTGAGCATGCTTTGTTTGTTAAGGGCTCAAAGTGTCTCTTTGGAGTACAGAAGGTTCCCTTTTTGGGTTTTATTTTTTCCCCTTCTGCGGTGGAGATGGACCCAGTCAAGGTCCGAGCTATTCATGATTGGACTCAGCCCACGTCAGTTAAAAGTCTTCAGAAGTTCTTGGGTTTTGCTAACTTCTACCATCGTTTTATCGCTAATTTTTCTAGCGTTGTTAAACCTTTGACGGATATGACCAAGAAAGGTTCTGATGTTGCTAACTGGGCTCCTGCAGCCGTGGAAGCTTTCCAAGAGTTGAAGCACCGGTTTACTTCGGCGCCTGTTTTGTGCCAGCCTGATGTCTCACTGCCCTTTCAGGTTGAAGTGGATGCTTCTGAGATTGGGGCAGGGGCCGTTTTGTCGCAGAGAGGCCCTGGTTGCTCTGTAATGAGACCATGTGCCTTTTTCTCTAGGAAGTTTTCGCCTGCTGAGCGGAATTATGATGTTGGCAATCGGGAGTTGTTGGCCATGAAGTGGGCATTTGAGGAGTGGCGTCATTGGCTCGAGGGTGCTAAGCATCGTGTGGTGGTCTTGACTGATCACAAAAATCTGATGTATCTCGAGTCTGCTAAACGCCTGAATCCTAGACAGGCCCGCTGGTCATTGTTTTTCTCCCGTTTTGACTTTGTGGTCTCGTATTTACCAGGTTCAAAGAATGTGAAGGCTGATGCTCTTTCAAGGAGCTTTGTGCCTGACTCTCCTGGAGTCGTACAACCAGTTGGTATTCTTAAAGAGGGAGTTATCTTGTCAGCCATTTCTCCGGATTTGCAACGTGTGTTGCAGAGATTTCAGGCTGGTAGACCTGACTCTTGTCCACCTGACAGACTGTTTGTTCCTGATAAGTGGACCAGCAGAGTCATTTCCGAGGTTCATTCCTCGGTGTTGGCAGGGCATCCGGGAATTTTTGGCACCAGAGATCTGGTGGCTAGGTCCTTTTGGTGGCCTTCCTTGTCACGGGATGTGCGGTCATTTGTGCAGTCCTGTGGGACTTGTGCTCGAGCTAAGCCTTGCTGTTCTCGTGCCAGCGGGTTGCTCTTGCCCTTGCCTGTCCCGAAGAGGCCTTGGACACACATTTCCATGGATTTCATTTCAGATCTTCCGGTGTCTCAGGGCATGTCTGTCATCTGGGTGGTATGTGATCGCTTTTCCAAGATGGTCCATTTGGTATCTTTGCCTAAGCTGCCTTCCTCTTCCGATCTGGTTCCTTTGTTCTTTCAGAATGTGGTTCGTTTACACGGCATTCCTGAGAATATTGTGTCTGACAGAGGATCCCAGTTTGTTTCCAGGTTCTGGCGATCTTTTTGTGCTAAGATGGGCATTGATTTGTCGTTTTCGTCTGCCTTTCATCCTCAGACTAATGGACAAACGGAGCGAACTAATCAGACTCTGGAGGCTTATTTGAGGTGTTTTGTTTCTGCAGATCAGGATGATTGGGTGACCTTCTTGCCGTTGGCTGAGTTTGCCCTTAATAATCGGGCTAGTTCCGCTACTTTGGTTTCGCCATTTTTTTGCAACTCTGGTTTCCATCCCCGTTTTTCCTCGGGACATGTGGAGCCTTCTGACTGTCCTGGGGTAGATTCCGTGGTGGATAGGTTGCAGCAGATTTGGAATCATGTGGTGGACAACTTGAAGTTGTCACAGGAGAAGGCTCAGTGTTTTGCCAACCGCCGCCGCGGTGTGGGTCCCCGACTTCGTGTTGTGGATTTGGTATGGCTGTCTTCTCGATTTGTTCCTATGAAGGTCTCCTCTCCTAAATTTAAGCCTCGCTTCATCGGTCCTTACAAGATATTGGAAATCCTTAATCCTGTGTCCTTTCGCTTGGATCTTCCGGTGTCGTTTGCCATTCACAACGTGTTCCATAGGTCTTTGTTGCGGCGGTACGTTGTACCTGTGGTTCCTTCTGTTGAGCCTCCTGCTCCGGTGTTGGTTGAGGGCGAGTTGGAGTACGTGGTGGAGAAGATCTTGGATTCTCATCTCTCCAGGCGGAGGCTTCAGTATCTGGTCAAGTGGAAGGGCTATGGTCAGGAGGATAATTCCTGGGTGGTTGCCTCTGATGTGCATGCGGCCGACTTAGTTCGTGCCTTTCACGCTGCTCATCCTGATCGCCCTGGTGGTCTTGGTGAGGGTTCGGTGACCCCTCCTTAAAGGGGGGGTACTGTTGTGAATTAGACTTTTTTGGCTCCCTCTTGTGGTCACTAGTGATATGACTCTGGGATTGTCTTTCCTCAGTTTGGCACCCACCTGGGTCGTTAGTCCAGGGGTGTTGCTATATAAACTTCCTGGATTCTCAGTCCAGTGCCTGGCATCGTTGTAATCAGATCCTTTCTGTTTGCTCCTGTCTGCTGGTCCTGGTTCTTGCAAAATTAAGCTAAGTCCTGCTTCCTTGTTTTTTGGTTATTGGTATTGCTCTTATTTTCTGTCCAGCTTGTACTAAATGTGATTCCTGATTTTGCTGGAAGCTCTAGGGGGCTGGTATTCTCCCCCCGGGCCGTTAGACGGTTCGGGGGTTCTTGAATATCCAGCGTGGAAATTTTGATAGGGTTTTTGCTGACCGTATAAGTCATCTTACTATATTCTGCTTAGTCAGTGGGCCTCTCTTTGCTAAATATCTAGTTCATTCTTACGTTTGTCTTTTCTCCTTACCTCACCATTATTATTTGTGGGGGGCTTGTATCCAACTTTTGGGGTCTTTTCTCTGGAGGCAAGAAAGGTCTATCTTTTCCCTTCTAGGGTTAGTTAGTTCTCCGGCTGGCGCGAGACGTCTAGAACCAACGTAGGGACGTTCCCCGGCTGCTGCTATTTGTGGTGCTAGGATTAGATATACGGTTAGCCCAGTTACCACTGCCCTATGAGCTGGTTTTTTATGTTTGCAGACTTGGTATGTACTTTTGAGACCCTCTGCCATTGGGGTCATAACAAGTAAACTTTGATTTAGCACATCTAGATTTGGCAGTCTTTGCTAACTCTTCCTTACAATATCTCTCCATCTCTTGTGTACAGCCCTCTTAAGGTCAACCCATAGATTTTGCAATTGGATTTTGGCCTAGTCTCTGGCTGGGCTACTTTAAAACTTCTCCTGGCTTAGACATTCTCTTGTTGATTTTAATATATGGATAAGGTCAAGGTCAGCTCCAGATTTTCGTGGGCCCCAGGCGAAAGAGTGGGCCCCTTTAACACAATCCATGATTCATGATGCTGAGAAATATAGGTATAGTGCATGTCAAAGATTTCACTTACTTCTTACATTACATGAATGATATCTATTGTGAATTCTATAATAGCTCAGAAACCGGACAGTATAGTACTCCATACAGTATTATGGGCACCATATAGTGCTCCATACAGAATAATGAGCCCATATAGTTCTCCATACGGTACTATAGGCACCACATAGTGCTCCATAAAGAATAATGAGCCACATATATTTCTCCATACAGAATAATGAGCCCCAAACATTGCTGCATACATAATGGGCCCCATATAATGCTCCAAACAGTATATGATGGGACCCATATAATGCTCCATACAGTACATCCTGGGCCCCACATAATGCTCCAGTATGTGATGGGCCCCATATAATGCTCCCGTATATGATGGACCCCATATAATCCTCCAGTATATGATGTGCCCCATATAATTCTCCAGTATATGCTGGGTCCCATATAACACTCTAGTATATGATGGGCCCCATTTAGTTCTCCAGTATATGCTGAGCCCCATATAGTGATCCAGTATATGATGGACCCCATATAATGCTCCAGTATATGCTGGGCCCCACATAATGCTCCAGTATATGATGGACACATATAATGCTCTAGTATATGATGGGCCCCATATAATGCTCCAGTATGTGATGGGCCCTATATACTGCTCAAAACTTTAAAACATTTAAAAGATGAAATACTCACTTCTTCTCGCAGGTCGAGACTCCTCAGCGTAGCCGTCTTCCCACTCTCCGCACTGTGACAGGCACACTAGTCACGTCATCATGCCCTCTGACCTGAAAGAGTCAGAAGACATGGAAGACACAGCAGAGGAGGAATGAGGAGAGGTGAGTATTGCAAGTATCGGGCCCTGAGCAAGTGGGGGCACACTCGTGGATGCTGGCATCAGGACCCCATAATGCACCGGTGTCTCTAACGGTGAGTGCCCCCTGCCTGCCCAGGGCCCCTCCACTTGCCCAGGTGCGCCAGTTGCTGACACCATCACTGATTAGGGTTAGTGTTATTCTGAAAGGTGAAATTCCTTTTCATCTTCAGCTTTTTAACAGAGATTAAAAATGTTATTGCAAAATTCATTGACGGTTGAAAACACAGATAAGCGGATAATTAAAATTCAATTTCTCTAAATTTTCCCAAAACTACTGGAAAGCTTGTAATTACTTTGAAAATACATGTGGCGGACAGAAGACAGAAAGAACCCAGCTGACCACAGGAGCTCACTCGCTGTATTGCAGAGAGAGAGGAGTCTGCTGATCATAAGAGCTTACACTCCACCAGTAAGAGAGAGGACCCTGCAGACCACAACAGATTTCAATATACGTATGAGAGAGACAGAGAGTGAGAGAGAAATAGAATGTAGCATTATAGGTCAGTCAAAGTGCAGAATTTGCAACCAAACCAAAGCAGGACAACAGTAAAACCACATGGCCAACATTCAGGCCATCTTTTTACCCTGCAGCTATACCATAACAACAAAGCCCTTGTGGAAGAATTTCATGGTGCTTGCAATTTGTTGAACTAGTCTGAATAACAGTTCTTGAGACAATTTGAGGACCATAATGGTTGAGGTGGCCACAATTTATTACTGAACTTGTATCAGTATACAACTAGACACTGTAAGATGCTGTGGATTATTCACCCTTCCTACTTATCTGTAAGAGGAAGCTACTATGACCTCTTATGATGATGCCAGCATACAGTGAAAGTGAAGAACTGTAGTTCTGGATGGATATGTTTTGAATGAAGGTACAAGAAAAGTAAGTAATTACTGTCCATTGTAGGACATGCGGGAACATATAAACTGATGAAAAACAATTTTATTCTATAAATATTAAAAACCACCTACCCAGTGTAAACAACAATAATTAAAAAACCATAACTATGTGAGCATGTCTCAAAAAGATGACCACACAGAGTATCTACAAGGCCCTACAATAGTCCTCAACAACTCATGCATTGCATTTGAGGTTGGCACCCTAAGAGCACAATTATTTGGTGCCCCCACTCAGCGAAGACTATCCCTGTCTTCCCTAGGTATCCCTTACAATAAACAGGTGGGAAAACATATAGATAATAGATGAAAAAGGAGGCCTGATTGATGATGGCAATTCCATAGATGCAAGGTGCTAATGCTACTTTCACCATAGCCATTGCATCTATGGTATCATCAATCAGGTCTCCTGATGAACTGTGGCAATGGGGAAACGCATTGAGGCTCAGTCTTCTCTATAAGTCTCCTTTGGTAAAGGGGAGACTATCCTCCTTTGTCTCTAGGAGTTGCTATAGGGTAGAATGTATAATTTATTTATTTTTAGGATGTTTATCGTTACTGTATCTATTTAATTCATAGAGTGTCCACAGTGGATTACATTTCTACTAGAAATAGGCCCGACGCTATCGCATCGGGAGTGCGGTGAAATTAACATCTGTGTATACTTAATGGTGCTGACAGTAGCAGCGGACATGTCTCACGTGAATGTCACCGCTATTCCCATGCATGCGTAGTAACAACATTGCTGTTACTGCGCCTGCGTGGTAATAGAGGAGACATTTATGTCAGTTACACAGGCGCAAGTGACACTGCCGTGGTGCCTTATGGGATTCGGGGACAGCGGCCGGAAGTTCCAACTGGCAATTATACATGTAGATGTGTATAAGGTATTATTCCTTGGGGAATGTTTTCATCTGAGGACTATTGTAGGGCCTTGTAGATACTCTGTGTTGTCATCTTTTTGGTCCATGCTTACATTGCAGTGTTTTTTTTATCCATTGTTGGTTACAGTGGGTAGATGTTTTTTAATATTTATAGAATAAAATTGTTTTTGAAGGGTTTACATGTTCACATATAATTATTATTCCCGAGTCTGTGTATAACCTCTTTCGCATACATTGTAGGCTATGCCCCTTAACCCCTTAGTGACAGAGCCAATTTGCAGCTTAATGACCAGGCCAATTTTTACAATTCTGACCACTGTCAATTTATGAGGTTATAACTTTGGAACGCTTTAACGGATCCCATTGATTCTGAGATAGTTTTTTCATGACATATTGTACTTCATGTTAGTTATAAAATGTCTTTGTTATTACTTGCATTTATTTATGAAAAAAATGGAAATATGGCAAAAAAAAATAAAATTTAGCAATTTTCAAACTTTGAATATTTATGCCCTTAAATCAGAGAGATATGTCACACAAAATAGTAAATAAATAACATTTCCCACATGTCTACTTTACATCAGCACAATTTTGGAAACAATTTTTTTTTTTGTTAGGAAGTTATAAGGGTTAAAAGTTGACCAGCGATTTCTCATTTTTACAACAAAATTTACAAAACCATTTTTTTAGGGACCATCTCACATTTAAAATCACTTTGAGAGGTGAACATGACAGAAAATACCCAAAAGTGACACAATACTAAAAACTGCACCCCTCAAGGTGCTCAAAACAACTTTCAAAAAGTTTATTAACCTTTTACTTGCTTCACAGGAACTGAAGCAATGTGGAAGGAAAAAAATTAACATTTAACTTTTTTTTACAAACATTTTATTTCAGAACCAATTTTTTTTATTTTCACAAGTTTTAGAAAGAGAAAATCAACCACAAAAGTTGTTTTGCAACTTGTCCTGAGTACGCCGATATCCCATATGTGGGGGTAAACTACTGTTTGGGTACATGGCAGAGCTTGGAAGAGAACGAGTGCCATTTAACTTTTTCAATGCAGAATTGGCATGAATTGAGATAGGACACCATGTCATGTTTGGAGAGCCCCTGATGTGCCTAAACAGTGGAAACTCCCCACAAGTGACACCATTTTGGAAACTAGACCCTGTTAGGGTTGGAAGAATGCATCAAATAATATAAAGGTAGTAATAAGGTGCGTTTGCAGCCCGGGGTCCACCGTGCAGAGATGTTACCTGCTTCTCGGTAATGGCGGGCACTATATGGCAGTATTATAGACAAACACACAGGGGTTAACCTCACCCGGTATGTATAGAGGTGAACTCTGTTCACTCACAGAGCCGTAATACCGCAGAATGTGTGCTAGCGTTTGGTCACAGGACACGGGGTTAGAGTCCCTCTAAACCCACTAACGAACGGCGCCGCACTTGCGGAGCCAGGACAAACTATATAATAAATTTAGTGCACTGAGTGCGTGCAGCGTCGCTCTGGCGAATGCCACTAACCACCCTAACTAGAGGAGGAAAGCACACTAACTGCGCATGGCTTCGCACTGGCGAACGCTGCTATTTGATGCTGGTGTATGGTGCTCTGTGCTGGATTGCACAAACTGGTGCTATGTCAGCTCCAATCACCCACACTCAGACAACAACGCTAGGGAAGGGGATCAATTAGGAGCTTTCATTAGTACATACACGCATCCACACACACCACGATATCTGTTTATACTAGCACATGGCCCAGCGGCCATGCAAACCTTTTATAGCTATGCCCTTCTGGGACCTTCCAAGTGGTCCAATCAGGGCCACTACAGGAAGTGAGCATGTGACCCCCGACCTCCAATGAGAGGTCATCCCACGGGCATGCTGAGTTGACAAAAAACAAGACTTAGTCCCTGGAGCATCTGTTCACCCCGGATTAATGCTGGTTACAATAGCTGAGCCTGGAATGGCAGTAATAACCAGACACTCAGCATCAGCCTGAGCAAGACGCTGGGACCGATGTCTCTGCTAAGCAGGCTCCTCTGCAGCTGGGGACATGGTTCAAGATTCCCCTTGTGAAGCAATGGGAACTTGACACCTAACAGACCCCTTAAGGAACTTAGCTAGATGCGTGGTGAGCACTTTGAACCCCCAAGTGCATCACAGAAGTTTAGAACCATGAAAATAAAAAATGGTATATTTTCCACAAAAATGATTTTTCCCCCAAAATTTTTATTTTCAAAAGGGTAACAGGAGAAATTAGACTACCACAGTTGTTGTGCAATTTATCCTGAGTACTCTGATAACCCATATGTGGGGGTAAACAACTGTTTGGGTGGACGGCAGAGCTCGGAAGGAAAGGAGCGCCGTTTGACTTTTTCAAGGCTGAATTGGCTGGAATTGAGATTGTATGCCATGTCACGTTTGGAGAGGCCCTGATGTGCCTAAACAGTGGAGACCCCCCACAAGTGACACCATTTTGGAAACTAGACCCCTTAAGGAACTTATCCAGATGTGTGGTGAGCACTTTGAACCCCCATGTGCTTCACAGAAGTTTATAACGCAGAGCTGTGAAAATAAAAAATATTTTTTTACTCAAAAATGATTTTTTTAGCCTGCATTTTTTTATTTTCACACAGATAACAGGAGAAATTGGACCATAAAAGTTGTTGTGCAATTTGTTCTGAGTACTCAGATACCCCATATGTGGGGGGATCACTGTTTGGGCGCACGGCAGAGCTCAGAAGGGAGGGAGCACCATTTGACTTTTTGAATGCAAAATTGGCTGGAATCAATGGTGGCACTGCACCATGTTGCATTTGGAAACCCCCTGATGTACCTAAACCTTACCCTAACCCCAACACACCCCTAACCCTAATCCCAACCCTAACCATAACCCTAATCACAACGCCGTGGTTTAAGTACCCTTAACTACCGCGGTTAAAAGGCTTATCGACGGTTGTTAAGGGGTTAATGTTTGTATAAAGCAATACATATTTATTACCAAGACTATAACTTTTTTATTGTTAGTCAAATATAGCATTTTCCCATTCATACTTGAAAATGTAATTCCCCAATTGTGTAATGTTTCCATATTAACCTACATCAACCTGCATGAATTCAGCAAAATTTACTGAAATTTAGAGAGCCAGCAAATGATAAGGCCAGCCTACTGCTTATCATTTGGTCCTTTGAGACTCTTCTTTCCACCACTGTGTGCAACAAATTATCAATGAGAATCCTTTGATATATTAAAACTCATACTGAAATAAAGTTCTATTGAGCTAAATAAAAGACTTGGCCTACCGGATATGTGTATTGAATTTACAAACATTAGATTTCCAGGTTAATTAAGACAAGATCAAAAATGAATCGAGAAAACATAACTTTTTCATATCAAATTTAGACTATAAAAAGCATTTTTAACCAGAGACAATTCTTTTAATGTGATGGTCCGGATTAATTAACTAGCTATAAACTAAATGACGTTATGCAAGTCTACTTCCTGCTGTTTTTTAAAGGAGTTGTTAACTACTAGTTTTCTCCTTCTTAATCAATTCTGGACCCCATGTAAAATTAAAATAGTGTACAATCACCTTCAGAAATAATAGAGTTCCAAAAATGGCAACACTATTGTTCCCAGTGGGTGACATTACATTGTTGTGTCACACGATCACTCCACCTCTCTCTGGCCTCTTTTCTATAGACTAGGCCTTGGAGGTCACTGGAAATTGTAAGATCACAGCACACGTCACACAACCTTACGATGAGACCTTATGTCTCGATCTTATGGTAATTTACAATTTAAAGCAGTCAGCTTCTGAACTCACCTATTGCCTGCAGTGCTCTCGACGTGACATCATAACAACAGACACTAACAGACAATGGGAGTGATGGTGACTGGACGCTAGAATTATTGAGGGTGAGTGGAGCACAGTATGTTTTTCTAAAGAAACTGCAGCAAGAGAAGAAAAAAAAATCCTCATCAAAAATGTATTTTAAATTTTGAACCACTTGGATATAATTTTTCTGTGTCCATATCAACCATACAAACAGTATGTTGTCATTCTCCACTACAACCTCTTCCAAAATTTATAAGGGATTTTTATAGCCCCTATCCTGACAAGTTTTTCTACCAACAATTTGGCGATGGCATGCCCAACTGCTGAAATTTCATCTTTTAATATATCTTTTAATATATGGAAACACCAGGTTCTCCAAAGCAATAATTAATCTTTTTCAGCAGCTTTCCAGTCTCTCTAATAAATAGGAGTAAGAAGCAGGACACTCTCTATAATTGTCATACTTGCTTATAGGGTATATTGAAAAAACTTGCCCAGTTAATCAAGTTGAGCGGAGTGCTTTCCTTAAATCCTTCTACATAAAGTCAACCAACATTGACATTGAATAAATATAGAGCAAGACAGGCTTAGTACTGAATTCATTTATGGTAGTTTCTAAGTGAAAGTTCAGAAAAGTCTATGTAATGTTACAGTTAGGTAGTTTTCATTTTTTAGACATTTACCATCTTGCTTCCTGTCTGCTACATGAGATACATACTGAATATGCTTCAGTTTGTCAAAATAGCTATTTTCGTGAGCACAAGCAGTTCCTTCTCTGTCATTACATTACAATAGCATTTAAGCTGGTTTTGCAAAGGAATAACAGCTATTATTTGTGTTTTTTTATAATTGAGTAATTGTGGCATGTGCAAATTAGTGTGACTGTCATTTACATGCAGCCAAACAGAACATGGGCATGTAGTACTCTTCACTGTATGGTTAACATCGAGTCATCATCAATATAATACCTTCTGCATCTCTTTCATTTTTCATGCATTACATCATAAGCTAGGTAGATACCAAAATAAATCTAGGAGGCATTTTAAGCACACATCAGTATTTTCTTGGAGTTTAAGGATAATCATTGAAATGGTTGGAATTGAAAACTGACATGTTAATATTTCATTAGCATTTTGTGAATATGATTATCCTGAAAGAGCCAGGCAAAGCATCTAATATAACATTAATCTGACCTCAGGAAGTGGAATGAATCTAGCTTTACATGGTAGCAGTCGTTTGATGTTAATTACAGTAAACCTAACGTCATCCACTGAAATCAACAGGCGTTCTATGAGACAACGTACCAGTGGAATATGCAGTGCAGGCCTGTTCTCATTTTTTAGCAACAATATGTGTTCTATGAAATGAACTTTGTAAACAAGAAATATGAAGAGAAAATGTAATTTTTATAGAAGTAATATATAGAATTTTACAGCTAAATTATGTAGGTATATACATTCCTAACAAACTCTTTTGCTTTGAAATCGCTGTCGACTTTGCACATTTCAAATTTTGACAGCTCTTTAAAAGATTAATGTTAATTTAAATTAAACTGAGGTCTCAGCTATGACTATGATATTCATTACATCACATTTATTACATTTAAGCTCCGATTTTTTAAAGTCTTTACTAGAGATGGAGGAACCTCAACAGTAAAGTTCAGGGTCTGTACCAAATACCTAGCCTAGTGTTCGGGCACTGACCCTGAACAGGGACATGTCAATGAAGTCTGTGTTACTGTTTGGGTTCAGAACCCCAAACATCGGGTGGTTCCCACACTGTCATCTGCATGACAGCTGGAGAACAGCAGTGGCTCTGATCGGCGGTAAGATTATTACCGCCAATCAGAGAGCTGCGGTTTCCATGCTGTCAGATGACAGCGTGAGCCAGTAACTTATGGCACAACTGGTGGAGGGTTGCAGTGATAGTTGACTTTGTGCAACTTTCTCCCATCTCCCTACTTAATCACTGGAGCTCAGCCACAGTGATCTTGGGGTTCTTCTTTACCTCTCTCACCAAGGCTCTTCTCCCACGATTGCTCAGTTTGGCTAGATGGCCAAGTCTAGGAAGACTTCTGGTGGTCCCAAACTTCTTCCTTTTAAGGATTATGGAGGCCACTGTGCTCTTAGGAACCTTGAGTACTGCAGAAATTCAGTTGTAACCTTGGCCAGATCTGTGCCTTGCCACAATTCTATCTCTGAGCTCCTTGTCCAGTTCTTTTGACCTCATGATTCTCATTTGGTCTGACATGAAATGTGAACTGTGAGGTCTTATATAGACAGGTGTGTGCCTTTCCAAATCAAGTCCTATCAGTTTAATTAAACACAGCTGCACTCCAATGAAGGAGTCGAACCATCTCAAGGAGGATCACAATGAAATGGACAGCATGTGACTTAAATATAAGTGCCTGAGCAAAGGGTCTGAATACTTATGACCATGTGATATTTCAGTTTTTCTTTTTTATTAAATTTGCAAAAATTTCTACATTTCTGGGGGTTTTTTCAGTCAAGATGGGGCGCAGAGTGTACATAATGTGAAAAAAATTAACTTTTTTGAATTTACCAAATGGCTGCAATGAAACAAAGTGAAAAATTTAAAAGGGTCTGAATACTTTCTGTACCCACTGTATATATAACAACTGTCAAGTCTCTAGATCAAGGGATGAAGTGTAATTGTCAATCTGAATGTGGATAAAAAATTCATAGTCCAAGCCATAACAGAGGAAGATATGCCTACTCACAGCAAACCTCTAGAGTTCATAGCAGATATTTGATCAACAGTAGTTTCTTATCTTTTAATCTATGCAAATTTAATTTCAAATACATAGTTTCTCCTTCTTTGATAGTAATAGTAGTAATAGTAACAGAATGTAAGAGCGACTTATTTTCAAGACTCCTTTGGCATTCCGTGACATTCACATTGACTGATTCAGCGTCATAACTTGGAGCCTGCCGCAAATGAAGGTGGGGGGTGAACTCAGGTGATAGCTGCCTGAATGGCATGACCCATAAATTATCTATAAAATATATAGGAAATGGCAGTAGCATCTCAGTGAAATGGCAGACCACACAGATTAATAAAAATCTACTTATAAATCCATGAATTGTGACAATTCAATAGCATATACTCATTCCTATATGTCTCTATTATAGAAAGCAAGTAGAAATAGTATTGACTTCAGACATCTCATGATTTCAGGTACAAATTCTCATAGGAGTATTCTATTAAATTACTTTGTTCAAGCCAAACATATATACTGTATATACAGAATATGTTTCTGAAGATTTGACTTCTGTTTTGTATGATTGATTTTCATGAACTATATAATTACAGTCAGCATTTGAAAATCTCCTGTAGTCTAATTATGGATTCATTATCCTTGAAAGTTCTCTGTGTTCTGGTTATTTAACCGTTTCTTTTAGATTTCATTTGCTAATAAATGAATGTGACTGTATTTTGATGAGATCCCTGAAGCTGTTTGCAACATATCATCAATGAGAATCCTTTGATATATTAAAACTCATACTAAAATAAAGTTCCATTGAGATAAATAAAAGAAGACTTGGCCTACCGGATATGTGTATTGAATTTACAAACATTAGATTTCCAGGTTAATTAAGACAAGATCAAATATGAACCGAAAAACATAATTTTTCATATCAAATTTAGGCTATGAAAAGCATTTTTAACCAGAGGCAATTCCTTTAATGTGATGGTCCGGATTAATTAACTAGCTATAAACTGAGTGACATTATGCAAGTCTACTTCCTGCTGTTTTTTAAAGGAGTTGTCAACTACTAGTCGTCTCCTTCTTAATCAATTCTGGACCCCATGTAAAATTAAAATAGTGTACAATCAACTTCAGGAATAATACAGTTCCAAAAATGGCAACACTATTGTTCCCAGTGGGTGACATTACATTGTTGTGTCACATGATCACTGCAGCCAATCAACTGCCATTGCTCAGCTGTGGCTCATTAATATCACATTTGACCAGATGTCCTCTTTTCTAAAATAGTAAAGCTTGCAGCCTGTCATGTAACGTAACAAAGTCCCATCACTCGCCGGATACTGCAGCGCCAAAATTGTTGAAATTGTCCTGCTGTGGGAGTTAGTGTAGATTGTTTTTATTTTCTATGGGGTTCTGAATTGATTAAACAGGGATTTTGTAGCAGTGGACACAATATTTATAAGCTAGCTGCAGGTACAGTACACTTGTATCAAGGAAGGCAATTGAATTGGCCAGTAGTCGATAACCCCTTAAAGCTCATTTCTCATTTATGTTTAGTTTTAAAGAGGACCTATCACCTTCATACAGGTGCTTCTCACAAAATTAGAATATCATCAAAAAGTTAATTTATTTAATTTATTCAAAACAAAAAGTGAAACTCATCTATATATATAATTGGCTAAGGGATACTTCCGTCTGTTTGTCTGTAACTTCCGTCTGTCTGTCTGTCGCTGAAATCCCGGGTCGCTGATTGGTGGCGGGATTTAAACACAGCTTCACTTTTTACTATTGATGCTGCCTATGCAGCATCAATAGTAAAAACATATAATGTTAAAAATGATTTTAAAAACCTTTATATTCTCACCTTCCGGCGTCCGCGGCAGCCTTTCCCACTCCTCACGATGCTCCAGTCTAAAGAATGCATTGCGGCAATGATTCAAGATCATGTAGCGGTCTTACGAGACCGCTACATGATCATGGGTTATTGCCGCAAGGCATTACTGGGAACGGAGCGTCGCGAGGAACATCGCTGAAGCCTGGGTCCGATCCGGATGCCGCCGGAAGGTGAGTATATAACTATTTTTCATTTTAATTGCTTTTTTAACAGGGATATGGTGCCCATATTGCTATATACTACGTGGGCTGTGTTATATACCATGTGGGCTGTGTTATATACTGCATGGGCTGTGTTATATACTACGTGGGGTGTGTTATATACTACGTCGCTGTGCTATATACTATATGGACTGTGTTATATACTTCGTGGCTGTGCAATATACTACGTGGGGTGTGTTATATACTACGTCGCTGTGCTATATACTATATGGGCTGTGTTATATACTTCGTGGCTGTGCAATATACTACGTGGGCTGTGTTATATACTACGTGGGCTGTGTTATATACTGCATGGGCTGTGTTATATACTGCATGGGCTTTGTTATATACTGCATGGGCTGTGTTATATACTACGTCGCTGTGCTATATACTAGGTGGGGTGTGTTATATACTACATGGCTGTGCAATATACTACGTGGGCTGTGATATATACTATGTGGCTGTGTTATATACTACATGGGCTGTGTTATATACTGCATGGGTTGTGTTATTTACTGCGTGGGCTGTGTTATATACAATGTCACTGTGCTATATACTACCTAGGCTGTGCTGTATACTACATTGCTGTGCTATATACTATGTGGCTCTGCTATATACCAGGTAGCTGTGTTATATACTATGTGGCTGTGCTATATACTACATGGTCTGTGTTTTATACTGTGAGGGCTGTGCTATATACTACGTGGGCTGTGCTATATACTGCATGGGCTGTGTTATATACTGCGTGGGCTGTGCTATATACTACATGGGCTGTGATATATACTACATGGGCTGTGCTATATACTACATGGCTGTGCTATATACTATGTGGCTGTGCTATATACTACATGGCTGTGCTATATACTACGTGGCTGTGTGATATACTACGTAGCTGTGGTATATACTATGTGGCTATGCTATATAATACGTGGCTGTGCTATATACTATGTGGGCTGTGTTATATGCTATGTGGGCTGTGAGATGCTCCCAGGGCCCTCAAAAGCCTGGAGCTGGCCCTGGCTTCACTGATTAGTTGCGACCGGCCGGCTTCGAACAGTCAGCGACAGATGCAGTCGGGCCGCAAACTGGCGCAGGATTTGAACCATGCTTCGCAGATTGGTCGCACCCGGCCAGACAAATCCTGTGTATTCATTGCATTATTCTGAAATCGTCATAAATAAACTACACACATACAGTACAGACCACAAGTTTGGACACACCTTCTCATTTAAAGATTTTTCTGCATTTTCATGACTATGAAAATTGTACATTCACACTGAAGGCATCAAAACTATGAATTAACACATGTGGAATTATATACTTAACAAAAAAGTGTGAAACTGAAAATATGTCTTATATTCTAGGTTCTTCAAAGTAGCCACCTTTTGCTTTGATGACTGCTTTGCACACTCTTGGCATTCTCTTGATGAGCTTCAAGAGTTAGTCACCGGGAATGGTCTTCCAACAATCTTGAAGGAGTTTCCAGAGATGCTTAGCACTTGTTGGCCCTTTTGCCTTCACTCTGCGGTCCAGCTCACCCCAAACCATCTCGATTGGGTTCAGGTCTGGTGACTGTGGAGGCCAGGACATCTGGCGTAGCACCCCATCACTCTCCTTCTTGGTCAAATAGCCCTTACACAGCCTGGAGGTGTGTTTGGGGTCATTGTCCTGTTGAAAAATAAATGATGGTCCAACTAAATGCAAACCGAATGGAATAGCATGCCACTGCAAGATGCTGTGGTAGCCATGCTGGTTCAGTATGCCTTCAATTTTGAATAAATCCCCAACAGTGTCACCAGCAAAGCACCCCCACACCATCACACCTCCTCCTCCATGCTTCACGGTGAGAACCAGGCATGTAGAGTCCATCCATTCACCTTTTCTGCGTTGCACAAAGACACGGTGGTTGGAACCAAAGATCTCAAATTTGGACTCATCAGACCAAAGCACAGATTTCCACTGGTCTAATGTCCATTCCTTGTGTTGTTAAACCCAAATAAGTCTTTTCTGCTTGTTGCCTGTCCTTAGCAGTGGTTTCCTAGCAGCTATTTTACCATGAAGGCCTGCTGCACAAAGTCTCTTAATAGTTGTTGTAGAGATGTATCTGCTGCTAGAACTCTGTTTGGCATTGACCTGGTCTCTAATCTGAGCTGCTGTTAACCTGCGATTTCTGAGGCTGGTGACTTAGATAAACGTATCCTCAGAAGCAGAGGTAACTCTTGGTCTTTTTTTCCTGGGGCAGTCCTCATGTGAGCCAGTTTCTTTGTAGCGCTTGATGGTTTTTGCCACTGCACTTGGGGACACTTTCAAAGTTTTCCCAATTTTTCAGACTGACTGACCTTTATTTCTTAAAGTAATGATGGCCACTCGTTTTTCTATACTTAGCTGCTTTTTTCTTGCCATAATACAAATTCTAACAGTCTATTCAGTAGGACTATCAGCTGTTTATCCACCAGACTTCTGCACAACACAACTGATGGTCCCAACCTTATTTGTAATGCAAGAAATCCCACTTATTAAACCTGACAGGGCACACCTGTGAAGTGAAAACCATTCCCGGTGACTACCTCTTGAAGCTCATCAAGAGAATGCCAAGAATGCCAAGAGAATGCCAATCCCTAGTTAGACCGCACATGGAGTACTGTGTCCAGTTTTGGGCACCGGTGCTCAGGAAGGATATAATGGAACTAGAGAGAGTACAAAGGAGGGCAACAAAATTAATAAAGGGGATGGGAGAACTACAATACCCAGATAGATTAGCGAAATTAGGATTATTTAGTCTAGAAAAAAGAAGACTGAGGGGCGATCTAATAACCATGTATAAGTATATAAGGGGACAATACAAATATCTCGCTGAGGATCTGTTTATACCAAGGAAGGTGACGGGCACAAGGGGGCATTCTTTGCGTCTGGAGGAGAGAAGGTTTTTCCACCAACATAGAAGAGGATTCTTTACTATTAGTGCAGTGAGAATCTGGAATTGCTTGCCTGAGGAGGTGGTGATGGCGAACTCAGTCGAGGGGTTCAAGAGAGGCCTGGATGTCTTCCTGGAGCAAAACAATATTGTATCATACAATTATTAGGTTCTGTAGAAGGACGTAGATCTGGGGATTTATTATGATGGAATATAGGCCTTATGAATATGAACTGGATGGACAAATGTCTTTTTTCGGCCTTACTAACTATGTTACTATGTTACTATGTTACTATGAGTGTACAAAGCAGTCATCAAAGCAAAAGGTAGCTTCTTTGAAGAACCTAGAATATAAGATATAATTTCACTTGTTTCACACTTTTTTGTTAAGTATATAATTCCACATGTGTTATGGTAATTCATAGTTTTGATGCCTTCAGTGTGAATGTACAATTTTCATAGTCATGAAAATACAGAGAAATCTTTAAATAAGAAGGTGTGTCCAAACTTTTGGTCTGTACTGTATTCTAGAATACCCGATGCGTTAGAATCTGGCCACCATCTAGTATATTATATAGAGTCATTGTAAACAGAGTGATCTATTTCAAGTGTTATTTCTGTTGATTTTGATGGCTTGCAGCCAATGAAAACCCAAAAGTCATTATCTCAGTAAATTAGAATAATTAACAAAAAAACACCTGCAAAGGCTTCCTAAGCATTTTAAAAGGTCTCTTAGTCTGTTTCGTGGAGGAGACTGCCGACTTGACAGATGTCCAGAATGAAGTCACTGACGGACTCCACAAGGAGGGTAAGCCTCAAAACGTCATTTATAAAGAAGCTTACTGTTCACAGAGTGCTGTATCCAAGCATAATAATGGAAAGTTGAGTGGATGGAAAAAGTGTGGTAAAAAAGGTACACAAACAACTGGGATAACAACAGCCTTGAAAGGATTGTTAAGAAAAGGTCACTCAAAAATTTGGAGGAGATTCACAAGGAGTGGACTGCTGCTGGAGTCATTGCTTCATTAGCCACAACACACAGACATATCCAGGACATGGGCTACAAGTGTCGAATTCCTTTTGTCAAGTCACTCATGACCATTAGACAATGCCAGAAGCGTCTTATCTGGGCCAAGGAGAAAAAGGATTTGACTGTTGCTCTGTGGCCCAATGTGTTGTTTTCAGCTTAAAGTAAATTTTGCATTTCATTTGGAAATCAAGGTCCCAGAGTCTGGAGGAAGAGTGGAGAGGCATACAGTCCAAGTTGCTTGAGGTCTAGAGTGAAGTTTACACAATCAGTGATGGTTTGGGGAGCCACGTCATGTGCTGGTATAGGACCACTGTGTTTTATCAAGACAAAAGTCAGCACAGCCATCTACCAGAAAATTTTAGAGCACTTTATGCTTTCTTCTGCCAACAAGTTTTTTGGAGATGGAATCTATGGAGTATTGTAAAGACGAAAATTAGAGACAACAGACCCAACAATGCAGACAAGCTGAAGGCTGCTATCAAATCAACCTGGGCTTCCATACCACCTCAGCAGTGCCACAGGCCAATTGCCTCCATGCCTTGCTGCATTAATGCAGTAATTGATGAAAAAGGAACCCCCACCAAGTATTGAGGGCATTTACTGAACATACATTTCAGTAGGCCAATATTTTGGATTTTAAAATAATTTTTCAAGCTGGTGTTATAGTATTCAAATTTACTGAGATAATGACTTTTGGGTTTTCACTGGCTGTAAGCCATAATCATCAACATTAACAGAAATAAACACTTGAAATAGATCACTCTGTTTGTAATGACTCTAATATATTGTTAGGGGTCGAGTTCTCGCCTCTGCACAGGGGGAATCTCAGGCCATCTCCGCTGCGGTCTCCCATTCTTCTCCTGCCGCAGTGGAGGCTGCTCAGCGGAGACGTCGGTCTCAGCGACTCGCTCAATCTGACTCTGTGAGGAGGATTACTGCTACTCTTCCAGCTTCTGCTATTGTAGTCAGTGCTGGGCAGCAGCAAGCAGATGCTTTTGGGACTAAGTCTTGCTTTTCTCCTTCTGAGCATGCCCAGGGTAAGATCTCTCATTGGAGATCGAGGGTCACATGCTTGGATACTGCAGTAAAGCCCATTGGTCCTCCAGGAAGGTCCTGAAGGTGCTCAGGCTTTGCGGCAGCTTCTCATTGGTCCTTTTTGGAAGGTCCTGTTCGGGCTGCAGCTATAAAAGGCTCGCATGGCCGCATGTTATGATGCGGAGCCGCATGAAACTTTCTCTGGAGTAGGTGGAAACTATACTGACCGCAGATCCTGAACTAACACCGCAACTAGAAGTAGCCGTGGGGTGTGCCTAACAAACCCTAGACACCTCGACACAGCCGGAGGACTAAATACCCCTATAGATGGAAATAGGAATACTACCTTGCCTCAGAGCAGAACCCCAAAGGATAGGTAGCCCCCACGAATATTGACTGTGAGTAGGAGAAGAAAAGACACACGCAGGCAGAAAACAAGATTTAGCAAAAGAGGCCACTCTAGCTAAATAGGAAAGGATAGGACAGAATACTAGGCGGTCAGTATTAAAACCCTTCAAAAAATATCCACAGCAGATAATACAAAAAATTCCACAATCTAACTAAAGACGTGGAATGAATATCTGCAACCCCAGAGAATCCAACAAGACTGAGAAAATACTGACACAATCTAAGCTGGACAAGAAAACACAAAAGAATAGCACTGAATCATGAAGCACACAGCATGTGTGCTACAGAAAAAAAACAGACACTTTTCTTTGCTGATTTGGCAGAAAGGCAGGAGGAACCAGGCAGAGGTCCAACACCTCCCAACAACAATTGACAACTGGCAAGGACTAATGGATCCTGCACACCTAAATACCCCAGTCAGAACTGCAATCAGCAGAAACACCTGACCAGGACTGCAACTCAGGGACAACTGCATTACCACCTACCGCCACTGGAGGGAACCCAAAAGCAGAATTCACAACAGTACCCCCCCATTGAGGAGGGGTCACCGAACCCTCACCAGCGCCCCCAGGCCGATCAGGACGAGCCAGATGAAAGGCACGGACCAAATCAGCAGCATGGACATCAGAAGCAAAAAACCAAGAATTATTCTCCTGGCCATAACCCTTCCATTTGACAAGGTACTGAAGCCTCCCCCTCGAAAAACAAGAATCCAAAATCTTCTCAACCACATACTCCAACTCCCCATCAACCAACACAGGGGCCGGAGGATCAACAGAGGGAACAACGGGCACCACATATTTCTGCAATAAAGATCTATGGAAGACATTATGGATAGCAAAAGAGGCCGGAAGCGCCAATCGAAAAGACACCGGATTAATAATCCCAGAAATCCTATAAGGACCAATAAACTGAGGGGTAAACTTAGGGGAAGAAACCTTCATAGGAACATGACGGGAAGACAACCAAACCTGATCCTCAACCCGAAGCCGGGAACCAACACACCAACGACGGTTAGCAAAACGTTGAGCCAACACCAAATTGTCCACCACATGAGCCCAAATCTGCTACAACCTGTCAACCACAGAATCCACACCAGGACAGTCAGAAGGCTCAACCTGCCCAGAAGAAAAACGAGGATGAAAACCAAAATTACAAAAAAAAGGCGAAACCAAAGTAGCTGAACTAGCCCGATTATTAAGGGCAAACTCGGCCAATGGCAAAAAGGCCACCCAATCATCCTGATCAGCAGACACAAAGCATCTCAAATAGGTCTCCAAGGTCTGATTAGTTCGCTCGGTCTGGCCATTTGTCTGAGGATGAAATGCAGAAGAAAAAGACAAATCAATGCCCAGCCTAGCACAAAAGGCCCGCCAAAACCTAGAAACAAACTGGGAACCTCTGTCGGACACAATATTCTCCGGAATACCATGCAAATGAACCACATGCTGAAAAAACAACGGAACCAAATCTGAAGAGGAAGGCAATTTAGGCAAAGGCACCAAATGAACCATCTTAGAAAACCGGTCACAAACAACCCAGATAACCGACATCCTCTGGGAAACCGGAAGATCAGAAATAAAATCCATAGAAATATGCGTCTAGGGCCTCTCAGGGACCGGCAATGGCAAAAGTAACCCACTAGCACAGGAACAACAAGGCTTGGCCCGCGCACAAGTCCCACAGGACTGCACAAAAGAACGCACATCACGCGACAAGGAAGGCCACCAAAAGGACCTACCAACCAAATCTCTGGTACCAAAAATACCAGGATGACCAGCCAACACGGAACAGTGAACCTCAGAAATCACTCTATTAATCCATCTGACAGGAACAAACAATTTCCCCGCAGGACAGCGGTCAGGTCTATCAGCCTGAAATTCCTGAAGAACCCGCCGTAAATCAGGGGAAATGGCAGAAAGGACCACCCCTTCTTTCAGAATGCCGACCGGTTCAAGGACCTCAGGAGAATAAGGCAAAAAACTCCTAGAAAGGGCATGAGCCTTAATATTCTTAGAACCCGGAAGCTACGAAACCACGAAATCAAAACGGGAAAAAAACAAGGACCATCGAGCCTGTCTAGGACTCAGCCGTTTGGCAGACTCGAGGTAAATCAGATTCTTATGATCAGTCAGGACCACAATACGATGCTTAGCTCCCTCAAGCCAATGTCGCCACTCCTCAAACGCCCACTTCATAGCCAACAACTCCCGATTGCCGACATCATAATTGCGTTCAGCAGGCGAAAACTTGCGGGAGAATAAGCCACACGGTTTCATCAAGGAACCCACAGAATCCCTCTGAGACAAAACGGCCCCTGCCCCAATCTCAGAGGCGTCAATCTCAACCTGAAACGGAAGGGAAACATCTGGTTGGCGCAACACCGGAGCAGAAGTAAATCGGTGTTTAAGCTCCTGAAAGGCAGAGACAGCCGCAGAGGACCAATTCGGCACATCAGCGCCTTTCTTCATCAAATCGGTCAAGGGTTTAACCACGCTGTAGAAATTAGCAATGAAACGGCGATAAAAATTTGCAAAACCCAAAAATTTCTGAAGGCTCTTCATGGATGTGGGTTGAATCCAATCATAAATGGCCTGAACCTTAACCGGATCCATCTCAATAGATGAGGGAGAAAAGATGAAGCCCAAAAAAGAAACCTTCTGCACCCCAAAGAGGCACTTAGACCCCTTCACAAACAAAGCATTGTCACGAAGGATCTGAAATACCATCCTGACCTGTTCCACATGAGACTCCCAATCATCGGAAAAAATGAAAATATCGTCCAAATATACAATCAAGAATTTATCAATATAAGTCCGGAAGATATCATGCATGAAGGATTGAAAAACCGATGGAGCATTAGTGAGCCCGAATGGCATCACAAGGTATTCAAAATGGCCTTCGGGTGTATTAAACGCAGTTTTCCATTCATCACCCTGTTTAATACGAACAAGATTATATGCTCCCCGAAGGTCAATCTTAGTAAACCAACTAGCCCCCTTAATCCTAGCAAACAAATCAGAAAGCAAAGGTAAAGGGTATTGAAACTTGACCGTGATCTTATTCAAGAGGCGATAATCAATACAAGGTCTCAAGGAGCCATCCTTCTTAGCAACAAAATAAAAATTCCCGCTCCCAACGGTGAAGAAGATGGCCGAATACGCCCTTTCTCCAAAGACTCCTTAACATAACTCCGCATGGCGGTATGTTCAGGCACAGACAGGTTGAAAAGTCGGCCCTTAGGAAACTTACTGCCTGGAATCAAGTCAATCGCACAATCACAGTCCCTGTGCGGTGGAAGGGAACTGGACTTGGGCTCATCGAATACATCCTGAAAATCAGACAAAAACTCTGGAATTTCAGAAGAGGAAGAAGAGGAGATTGACATCAAAGGAACATCATTATGAACCCCTTGACAACCCCAACTAGTCACAGACATAGACTTCCAATCCAACACAGGATTATGTACCTGCAACCACGGAAAACCCAGCATGATAACATCATGCAAATTATGCAACACCAGAAATCGACAATCTTCCTGATGGGCTGGCGCCATGTGCATGGTCACCTGTGTCCAAAACTGAGGCTTATTTTTAGCCAAAGGTGTAGCATCAATCCCCCTTAAAGGAATAGGGTTCTGCAAAGGCTGCAAGGGAAAACCACAACGCCTGGCAAACTCAAAATCCATTAAGTTCAAGGCGGCACCTGAATCCACAAACACCATGACAGAAAATTATGACAATGACACCGATAACAGAAATTTAGGTTGTACAGTACTGATGGTAAATGAACTAGCGATCCTTTTTGTCCGCTTAGGGCAGACTGAAATGACATGAGAAGCGTCGCCACAATAATAACACAACTTATTCTGACGTCTGAGTCCTTGTCGTTCTGTCCTAGACAGAATCCTATCACACTGCATTGGCTCAGGAATTGGCTCTGAGGACGACGCCACAGCGCGCACAGTTCTACGCTCCCGCAAACGCCGATCTATCTGAATGGCCAGAGACATAGAATCACTCAGACCGGAAGGCGTGGGAAACCCCACCATAACATCTTTAACGGATTCAGAAAGACCCTTTCTGAAAATTGCCGCCAAAGCATCATCATTCCGTTTACTCAACACAGACCATTTTCTAAATTTCTGACAATACAATTCTGCCGCTTCTTGACCCTGAGACAGGGCCAACAAGGTTTTCTCCGCTTGATCCACAGAATTTGGTTCATCATATAATAATCCTAAAGCCTGAAAAAAGGAGTCTACATTAAGCAAAGCAGGATTCCCAGATTCCAGGGAAAATGCCCAATCCTGTGGATCACCACGCAGCAGGGAGATGACGATTTTAACCTGCTGAATGGAATCACCAGAGGATCGAGGTCTCAAAGCAAAAAACAGTTTACAATTGTTTTTAAAACTCAAAAATTTGGACCTGTCACCAAAAAACAAATCAGGAGTAGGAATCTTCGGTTCTAAAACAGGACTCTGAACAATATAATCAGAAATACCCTGTACCCTAGCAGCAAGCTGGTCTACACGAGAAGCTAATTCCTGAACATCCATGCTAGCACAAGACTCCTCAGCCACCCATAGATAAAGAGGGAAAAAAAGACAAAACAGACTGCAGAAAAAAAAATGGCTCAACACCTTTCTTCCCTTCTTCTGAGATGCATTTAGCTCATTATTGGCCAGTTGTACTGTTATGATCCGGTGACCTTGGAGCCGCATGAAACTTTCTCTGGAGTAGGTGGAAACTATACTGACCGCAGATCCTGAACTAACACCGCAACTAGAAGTAGCCGTGGGGTGTGCCTAACAAACCCTAGACACCTCGACACAGCCGGAGGACTAAATACCCCTATAGATGGAAATAGGAATACTACCTTGCCTCAGAGCAGAACCCCAAAGGATAGGCAGCCCCCATGAATATTGACTGTGAGTAGGAGAAGAAAAGACACACGCAGGCAGAAAACAAGATTTAGCAAAAGAGGCCACTCTAGCTAAATAGGAAAGGATAGGACAGAATACTAGGCGGTCAGTATTAAAACCCTTCAAAAAATATCCACAGCAGATAATACAAAAAATTCCACAATCTAACTAAAGACGTGGAATGAATATCTGCAACCCCAGAGAATCCAACAAGACTGAGAAAATACTGACACAATCTAAGCTGGACAAGAAAACACAAAAGAATAGCACTGAATCATGAAGCACACAATATGTGTGCTACAGAAAAAAAAACAGACACTTATCTTTGCTGATTTGGCAGAAAGGCAGGAGGAACCAGGCAGAGGTCCAACACCTCCCAACAACAATTGACAACTGGCAAGGACTAATGGATCCTGCACACCCAAATACCCCAGTCAGAACTGCAATCAGCAGAAACACCTGACCAGGACTGCAACTCAGGGACAACTGCATTACCACCTACCACCACCGGAGGGAACCCAAAAGCAGAATTCACAACAGCCGCATGGCCTTGCGCTAGTGTCTTTCTAAATTATGTGCTTTGCGCCAGTGTGGTCATGTGTGATTGTGTTCAGGGACCCGGCTGAAATAAGCCCCTGGAATGCTGGCACCTCCGATGAGGAGTTTGTATGTCTGAGTACATTCAGGGACCTGGCTGAAATAAGCCCCTAAAATGCTGGCACCTCCGGCGAGGAGTTTTGTGTGCATGCATGACCACTGACTGCTCTCTCTTGGGTAGTTAGCCTGTGCTCCTGTGAAGTTAACAGGGTGCAGAGCTTTGCTTTCACGGCTGCTCTGTGAGTTAACCGAGCTAGCCAATACCGCCATATAGTGCTGCCATTTGTCTAGCAGCATGTTCTCCTGCACGGTGGACCCCGTGCTGCGAACGCACCAATAACAATAAAAACTATTTTCCTCGGTGCATTCCGCTAGACCTAACATATATGAGTTTCACTTTTTGTATTGAAGAACTGAAATAAATTAACTTTTTGATGATATTCTATATGCTATTTTTGTGAGAAGCACCTGTATTAGCATATTTCACAGTAAGGAGACTGTATGTATAAATACACCACATTTGAAAGCATAATATCTGTGAAGAGAAAAATTATGTTGAGAGAATCACAGTTTATGGGACTGGCCATCTTAGGCTGCTTTCACACATCAGTATTTTGCCATCAGGCACAATCCGTCGAATGTTGAAAAAAACGGATCCGTTGCAAATTGTGAAAAACTGATGCGACAGATTTGTTTTTTTACCGGAGCCGAGTAGCTGATCCAGCTAATTGGATCCTTAAAAAATTGGAGCATGCTCAGTTAAAAACACCGGAATCCGTCATTTGCCGGATCTGGTGCCATAGGGTTCCATTGTAGCAAATGATGGATGATGACGGATCCGTTGCTGTCCGTTTTTTCGACGGACACAGAAAACTATGTCCATTTTTTCCAGCCACCGGAAAACCAATTTTCGATGGATCCGGCAAAAATGGGTGAAACGTGAGACCTTCCGTCGCAATCCGTCACTAATACAAGTCTATGAGAAAAAAAACGGATCCGGCAGCAACTTTTGCTGGATCCGTTTTTTCAGAATTCGCCGGATTGTGACTGATGGTAAAAAACTGATGTGTGAAAGCAGCCTTAGGATTGGCAGCTCAGCCTGCTGTGTTCTAATGAGACACGACCCCAGATTACAGGCTTGTTGCTAGGCAACACCTGGGGCTACAGAGTAAAGCACAGCATGTTTACATGAGAGCAGTCATTTATAAAAGCTCACATTTATAGTAACACACAGTGAGTGTATATAACTGGTATGTATCTTAGGCCTAATCGGGTCCAAGTATGATATATACACGTACAGTCCCTGACAGAAGTTATGTCGCTTATCCATGTTATGTAAATAAAAGCTTATAACCTGACGTTAAATTCATCCATTGGTTGTATAAATTATTCTTTTGAAAGCTGAAACCCTCCGAAATGTGGTATAGGTTAAGAAAATAAATTGGCATCAATACAGAAATATTGATCAGTTAATTAACACAGAATGGCCAGATTTTAGCTAGACAAAAGTTTTGTCACCCGGTCATATAATGCACCCAATCATAGTTTACATCCTCACCTGTGCTCGGTAAATGATCAGTTAATTAGTGTGTGTGTATAAAAAGAAACCCAGCACCCCAGACCTTCACTCAAACTGCAACTTGAGCTCTGACAACATGCCAAAAATCCACCCTGCTACCAAAGCCTGGATTATTAAGAGGCTGAAGACCAGATCCACTGCAGAGGTGGCTGGTACCTTTAATATGTCTCAGCGTCAAGTACAAAGAATTAAAAAAGATTGAAAGAGACTGAGATGTGTTTGACAAGCCCAGGTTCAGCAGACCAAGCAAGACAACTGCTCAGGAGGAATGCTTGTTGGTTAGAAAATCCAAAGCAAGCCCCTCTTCCATGACAGCAGAGCTCCAACAGGCCTGGTAACTTCAAGTCCCCGTGTCATCTAGAACAGTTTGTAGGATTCTGTCTCGAAATGGCCTCCATGGTCGAATCAGTGCCCAGAAGCCGGCACTAAACAAAAGGCAAATAAAAAACCGTGTGGCATTTGCAAAGTCCCACAGCCTGCTAAACAGATGGATGCTGGAAAAGTGGCATAAGGTGGATTTATCTGATGAATCTTCAGTAGAATTACACCACAGCGGCCGCAAATACTGCAAGAGACCTACTGGAGCCCGTATGGATCCAAAATACACCCAGAAAACAGTTAAATTTGGTGGTGGAAAGATCATGGTCTGGGGTTACATTCAGTATAGGGGTGTGCGAAACATTTGCAAGGTGGAAGGCAATATCAATAGCCTAAAATATCAAGAAGTTTTAGCCACCTCTTATATTCCAAATCATAAAAGGGGTCAAATTATGCAGCAGGATGGTGCTCCATCTCATACATCCATCTCTACAGCAAAGTTCCTCCAGGTAAAAAAGATCAATGTGCTCAAGGATTGGCCATCCCAGTCACCAGACATGAACATCATTGAGCATGTTTGGGGTAGGATGAAACAGGAAGCTTGGAAGACAAAACTAAAGAATCTAGATAAACTCTGGGAGGCATGCAAGACTGCATTCTTTGCTATTCCTGATGACTTCATTAATAAATTGTATGAATCATTGTTGAACCACATGGATGCAGTCCTTCAAGCTCATGGAAGTCACACAAAATATTAAATATGACTCTAATAGCACCACAACTTCATTCACCAATGTTATGCAACATATATTTGTATTTTAAGTTAATTATTTGTTTGAATATCACATTACTTTCTGTGGGTGACAAAACTTTTGTCTTGCCAAAATCTGACCATTCTGTGTCCATTAACTGATCAATATTTCTGCATCGATGCCAATTTATTTTCTTAACCTAAACCACATTTCAGAGAGTTTCAGCTTTCAAAAGAATAATTTATACAACTAATGGATGAGTTTAACGTCAGGTTATAAGCTTTTATTTACATAACATGGATAAGCGACATAACTTCTGTCAGGGACTGTACCATATATATCAAGCAGGGCCGTATTTAGAGTTTCTGCTGCCCTAGGCACCTTTAGTGCTGCCTCCCCCATTGGTGAGTATGACACTATCGGCAGTGACTTTGGCAAAAATCGCTGATGTGAAAGTAGCCTTTTGCAGCAGATGCGGCAGTTTTTCCGCATCTGCCGCATAATGGATCACTTATGGCAACACTGCGTTTGGCCTCATTCATTCCCTATGGGACTTGCAGACATGTGCGGCACTTCTGGTTTTGCCGCGATCCGGCAAATGCGGTACTTGCAGCAATGGAAAAAAACACTGCTAGCAGTGTTTTTTGTATCACCGTAAGTGCAAAACCGCAATTGCCGTACATGTCCGCAAGTAGCCATCACTACCTGTCCCTGCACCTTGCTAGCTACACCGACAGAATCTGCCGCCTCCTCTCTTCAGGGACGGCAGTGCCGCCTGAGCCAAAGAGCTCAACTGGCCTCATGGTAGCGGCGCCACTGCACGTATAGGTTTTATTATTTTTGGGGGGCCGAACATTTAGTTAAAGAAGGGGTTGTCCTAGAAGTGGAAATTGTAATAGCATTACTGCTCTAGAAAATAGGAAAAAACTAAGATACTTAGTGAATAAATTGGCCAATTCATGCATGCCCAGCAGCAACGGCAAGGTGATCTTCTTTGCTAGGACCTTAGCCTGATGTGAATCGTCTCCTGGCCTGATAGCCTATTTTTGTATGCTTAGGTAGGATCCTGCTGTGATTAAAACTGACATAAGCTGATGAATGGAGTGCTCGGTCAGAGAGCCTATGTATTCAAATATTAACCCCTTCCCGACCCATGACGCCTATGCGGCGTCATGGAATGATCGCATCCCTGCAGATCGGGTGAAAGGGTTAATTCCTATTTTACCCGATCTGCAGGGAGAGGGGGAGTTGTACTTCAGCCTAGGGGGGGTGGCTTTGCCCCCACATGGCTACGATCGCTCTGATTGGCTGTTGAAAGTGCAACAGCCAATCAGAGCAATTTGCAATATTTCACCTATGAAAATGGTGAAATATTGCAATCCAGCCATGGCCGATGCTGCAATAGCATCTGCCATGGCTGGAAATCATGTACTGGCCCCCCCCACCGCCCCCGATCTCCTCCCCAGTCGTCCGTTCTGTCAGGTACCCCCCTCCGTCCCCCTGTTCGCTCCCCCGTGCTCCTGTCCGCTCCCCCGTGCTCCTGTCCGCTCCCCCCGTCCTCCGATCCCCCCCCTGTGCTCCGATCCACCCCCCCACCACCCCCTCATACTTACCGAGCCTCCCGGTGTCCGGCCGTGTCCTCGCTGGGCGCCGCCATCTTGGAAAATGGCGGGCGCATGCTCAGTACACCCGCCGAATCTGCAGGCTGGCAGATTCGTTACAGGTACATTTTGATCGCTGTGGTAGGTTCTACCACAGCGATCAAAATAAAAAAATAATAAATAAACCCCCCCCTTTATCACCCCCATAGGTAGGGACAATAATAAAATAAAGAAAATATTTTTTTTTCTTTTACCACTAGGGTTAGCGTTAGAACTAGGGTTAGAACTAGGGGTAGGGTTAGGGGTAGGGTTAGGGTTACGGGTAGGGTTAGGGTTAGGGGTAGGGTTATGGCATGTGCACACAGAGCGGATCGGCCGCGGATCGGCCGCGGATCGGCCGCGGATCCGCAGCGGATCCGCAGCGGATCGGCCGCGGATCCGCAGCGGATCGGCCACGGATCCGCAGCGGATCGGCCGCGGATCCGCAGCGGATCGGCCGCGGATCCGCAGCGGATCGGCCGCGGATCCGCAGCGGATCGGCCGCGGATCCGCAGCGGATCGGCCGCGGATCCGCAGTGGATCCGCAGCGGATTGGCCGCGGATCTGCAGCGGATTGGCAGCGGATCGGCCGCGGATCCGCAGCGGATCGGCAGCGGATCCGCAGCAGATTGGCCGCGGATCTGCAGCGGATTGGCCGCGGATCGGCAGCGGATCCGCAGCGGATTGGCCGCGGATCTGCAGCGGATTGGCCGCTGCGAATTCGAAGCAGTTTTCCATCAGGTTTACAGTACCATGTACACCTAAGGAAAACCAAATCTGCTGTGCCCATGGTGCGGAAAATTCCGTGCAGAAACGCTGCATTGTATTTTCCGCAGCATGTCAATTCTTTGTGCGGATTCCGCAGCGGTTTACACCTGTTCCTCAATAGGAATCCGCAGGTGAAATCCGCACAAAAAAACACTGGAAATCTGCTGTAAATCCGCAGGCAAAACGCAGTGCCTTTTACCTGCAGATTTTTCAAAAATCGTGCGGAAAAATCTCACACGAATCCGCAACGTGGGCACATACCCTTAGGGTTAGGGTTGGAATTAGGGCTAGGGTTGGAAATAGGGTTAAGAATAGGCTTGTGGTTAGGGTTACGGATAGGGTTAGGGGTGTGTTGGGGTTACAGTTGTGGTTAGGGTTGGGATTAGGGTTACGGTTGGGATTAGGGTTAGGATTAGGGTTGGAATTAGGGTTACGGTTGTGTTGCGGTTAGGGTTGTGGTTAGGGGTGTGTTGGGGTTAGGGTTGTGATTAGGGTTATGGCTACAGTTGGGATTAGGATTAGGGGTGTGTTGGGGTTAGTGTTGAAGTTAGAATTGAGGGGTTTCCACTGTTTTAGGCACATCAGGGGTCTCCAAACGCAACATGGCGCCACCATTGATTCCAGCCAATCTTGCGTTCAAAAAGTCAAATGGTGCTCCCGCCCTTCCAAGCCCCGACGTGCGCCCAAACAGTGGTTTACCCCCACATTTGGGGTACCAGCGTACTCAGGACAAACTGGGCAACAACTGTTGGGGTCCAATTTCTCCTGTTACCCTTGCAAAAATAAAAAATTCTGGGCTAAAAAAATATTTTTGAGGAAAGGAAACACATTTATTATTTTCACGGCTCTGCGTTATAAACTTCTGTGAAGCACTTGGGGGTTCAAAGTGCTCACCACACATCTAGATAAGTTCCCTTGGGGGTCTAGTTTCCAAAATGGAGTCACTTGTGGGGAGTTCCTACTGTTTAGGCACATCAGGGGCTCTGCAAACGCAACCTGATGCCCGCAGAGCATTCCATCAAAGTCTGCATTTCAAAACGTCACTACTTCCCTTCCGAACCCCGACGTGTGCCAAAACAGTGGTTTACCCCCACATATGGGGTATCAGCGTACTCAGGAGAAACTGGACAACAACTTTTGGGGTCCAATTTCTCCTGTTACTCTTGCAAAAATAAAAAAATTCTGGGCTAAAAAAATATTTTTGAGGAAAGGAAACACATTTTTTATTTTCACGGCTCTGCGTTATAAACTTCTGTGAAGCACTTGGGGGTTCAAAGTGCTCACTACACATCTAGATAAGTTCCCTTGGGGGTCTAGTTTCCAAAATGGAGTCAATTGTGGGGAGTTCCTACTGTTTAGGCACATCAGGGGCTCTGCAAACGCAACCTGACGCCCGCAGAGCATTCCATCAAAGTCTGCATTTCAAAACGTCACTACTTCCCTTCCGAACCCCGACGTGTGCCAAAACAGTGGTTTACCCCCACATATGGGGTATCATCGTACTCAGGAGAAACTGGAAAACAACTTTTGGGGTCCAATTTCTCCTATTACCCTTGGGAAAATAAAAAATTGTGGGCTAAAAAATCATTTTTGAGAAAAGATAAATTATTTTTTATTTTCATGGCTCTGCGTTATAAACTTCTGTGAAGCACTTGGGGGTTCAAAGTGCTCACCACACATCTAGATTAGTTCCTTGGGAGGTCTAGTTTCCAAAATGGGGCCACTTGTGCGGGAGCTCCAATGTTTAGGCACACAGGGGCTCTCCAAACGCGACATGGTGTCCGCTAATGATTGGAGCTAATTTTCCATTCAAAAAGCCAAATGGCGTGCCTTCCCTTCCGAGCCCTGCTGTGCGCCCAAACAGTGGTTTACCCCCACATATGGGGTATCATCATACTCAGGACAAACTGGACAACAACATTTGGGGTCCAATTTCTCCTATTACCCTTGGGAAAATAAAAAATTCTGGGCTAAAAATCATTTTTGAGGAAAGAAAAATTATTTTTTTATTTTCACGGCTCTGCGTTATAAACTTCTGTGAAGCACCTGGGGGTTATAAGTGCTCACTATGCATCTAGATAAGTTCCTTGGGGGGTCTAGTTTCCAAAATGGGGTCACTTGTAGGGGAGCTCCAATGTTTAGGCACACAGGGGCTCTCCAAACGCGACATGGTGTCCGCTAACGATTGGAGCTAATTTTCCATTCAAAAAGTCAAATGGCACGCCTCCCCTTCCGAGCCTTGCCGTGCACCCAAACAGTGGTTTACCCCCACATATGAGGTATCGGCATACTCAGGAGAAATTGCCCAACAAATTTTAGGATCCATTTTATCCTGTTGCCCATGTGAAAATGAAAGAATTGAGGCTAAAAGAAATTTTGTGTGAAAAAAAAGTACTTTTTCATTTTTGCGGATCAATTTGTGAAGCACCTGGGGGTTTAAAGTGCTCACTATGCCTCTAGATGAGTTCCTTGGGGGGTCTACTTTCCAAAATGGGGTCACTTGTGGAGGAGCTCCAATGTTTAGGCACACAGGGGCTTTCCAAACGCGACATGGTGTCCGCTAACGATGGAGATAATTTTTCATTCAAAAAGTCAAATGGCGCTCCTTCCCTTCCGAGCCTTACCATGTGCCCAAACAGTGGTTTACCCCCACATGTGAGGTATTGGTGTACTCAGGAGAAATTGCCCAACAAAATTTAGGATCCATTTTATCCTGTTGCCCATGTGAAAATGAAAAAATTGAGGCTAAAATAATTTTTTCGTGAAAAAAAAGTACTTTTTCATTTTTACGGATCAATTTGTGAAGCACCTGGGGGTTTAAAGTGCTCACTATGCTTCTAGATAAGTTCCTTGGGGGGTCTAGTTTCCAAAATGGGGTCACTTGTGGGGGAGCTCCAATGTTTAGGCACACGGGGGCTCTCCAAACGCGACATGGTGTCCGCTAAAGATTGGAGCCAATTTTTCATTGAAAAAGTCAAATGGCGCTCCTTCCCTTCCGAGCCCTGCCGTGCGCCCAAACAGTGGTTTACCCCCACATATGAGGTATCAGCGTACTCAGGACAAATTGGACAACAACGTCCGTGGTCCAGTTTCTCCTTTTACCCTTGGGAAAATAAAAAAATTTTCGCTAAAATATCATTTTTGTGACTAAAAAGTTAAATGTTCATTTTTTACTTCCATGTTGCTTCTGCTGCTGTGAAACACCTGAAGGGTTAATAAACTTCTTGAATGTGGTTTTGAGCACCTTGAGGGGTGCAGTTTTTAGAATGGTGTCACTTTTGGGTATTTTCAGCCATATAGAACCCTCAAACTGACTTCAAATGTGAGGTGATCCCTAAAAAAAATGGTTTTGTAAATTTTGTTGTAAAAATGAGAAATCACTGGTCAAATTTTAACCCTTATAACTTCCTAGCAAAAAAAAAATTTGTTTCCAAAATTGTGCTGATGTAAAGTAGACATGTGGGAAATGTTATTTATTAACTATTTTGTGTCACATAACTCTCTGGTTTAACAGAATAAAAATTCAAAATGTGAAAATTGCGAAATTTTCAAAATTTTTGCCAAATTTCCGTTTTTTTCACAAATGAACTCAGAAATTATCGACCTAAATTTACCACTAACATGAAGCCCAATATGTCACGAAAAAACAATCTCAGAATCGCTAGGATCCGTTGAAGCGTTCCTGAGTTATTACCTCATAAAGGGACACTGGTCAGAATTGCAAAAAACGGCAAGGTCATGAAGGGGTTAAAGATTGACCATCACTTCCAAACAAAAAACATCTGTTCACTCTCAATGGTATATGTACCATAGTATATAATCAACCATCCTTCTTTTCAATAAAAGTCATATGTCTTCCATCCATGGAGTCTGTTAGTTTCTAATCTCTTGTGACGCATGTTTGAAAATGCAAACATGAACCTTTCTTTCCCTTGTCCCTGCAGCAGTATCTCATCATGGGTAAGCTGTCTTTATCTTTGATGGTTTCACTTAACTTTGCTGGGTCAGTTAATGAATGGATTTGACATACTCACAGTGCTAATGGGATTAGTCTGAAGTGACTGACAATGACTTTTGATTATATGTCTTACAATCTAACTCCATTCTACTGATCCAACCGTTATCTATTGGGTAAACTAATTATCATTAGCATTACAGACTAAAGGCCCCGTCTCACTAAGCGATTTACCAACGATCACGACCAGCGATACGACCTGGCCGTGATCGTTGGTAAGTCGCTGTGTGGTCGCTGGGGAGCTGTCACACAGACAGCTCTCTCCAGCGACCAACGATCAGGGGAACAACTTCGGCATCGTTGAAACTGTCTTCAACGATGCCGAAGTCCCCCTGCAGCACCCGGGTAACCAGGGTAAACATCGGGTTACTAAGCGCAGGGCCGCGCTTAGTAACCCGATGTTTACCCTGGTTACCAAAAAAAACAAACAGTACATACTCGCCTTTCGGTGTCCAGGTCCCTTGCCGTCTGCTTCCTGCTCTGACTGAGATCCGGCCGTACAGTGAGAGCAGAGCGCAGCGGTGACGTCACTGCTGTGCTCTCACTTCTCACTGTACGGCCGGCAGTCAGTGAGAGCAGGAAGCAGACGGCAAGGGACCTGGACACCGAAAGGCGAGTATGTATCGTTTGGTTTTTTTTTACATTTACGCTGGTAACCAGGGTAAACATCGGGTTACTAAGCGCGGCCCTGCGCTTAGTAACCCGATGTTTACCCTGGTTACCAGTGAAGACATCGCTGGATCGGTGTCACACACACCGATTCAGCGATGTCAGCGGGGCCTCAGCGACCAAAAAAAGGTCCAGGCCATTCCGACACGACCAGCGATCTCGCAGCAGGGGCCTGATCGCTGGTACGTGTCACACATAGCGAGATCGCTATGGAGGTCGCTGTTGCGTCACAAAACTTGTGACTCAGCAGCGATCTCGCTAGCGATCTCGCTATGTGAGACGGGGCCTTTAAGGGATATATATTCTCTGAGATTTAAATCTTAAAGGAGTATGCATATTTTTTTTCCTAATAGACTATCATTCAGGATTACCGTATATGTGCAGCTACCCTAGAGATATACCTCCTACATAATCACAATTACTATTTAGTCTGCATACCTATAGGAACTGTATTGTGAGTATTCCTTGATCTTCCCTCTTTTATATTTTGTCATTATTATTGTATTTTGTACTCTATTATCTCAAATAAAAATTGTATTTTATCAAATCAAATGAGGTACTCCATTTGTTTCTTGCGGGATATATATATATATATATATATATATATATATATATATATATATATATATATATATATATATATATATATATACACATACATTAAAACAACCTAATGCTAATGTATACTACTAAAATACAAAGTTGCTTTTTGTGGGACACATTGACGTTTTCATCGATAGCATTCTGCTTACATATGAATTTTTGATCGCCATTTATTCCATGTTTTGTCAGTATGATAAAAAAGCTACATATTTACCATGTTTTTTTATTTTATTTTATCACTCTATTCACCAAACGGAATAAATAACATGATAGTTTTTTATTTTGCATTATTTCAGAATTTGATTATACCAATTACAGTCATGGCCAAAAGTATTCACACCCCTGCAATTCTGTCAGATAATACTCAGTTTCTTCCTGAAAATGATTGCAAACACAAACTATTTGGTATTATTATCTTCATTTAATTTGTCTTAAATGAAAAAAACACAAAAAGAATTGTTCTAAAGCCAAATTGGATATAATTCCACACCAAACATAAAAAAGGGGGTGGACAAAAGTATTGGCACTGTTCGAAAAATCATGTGATGCTTCTCTAATTTGTGTAATTAACAGCACCTGTAACTTACCTGTGGCACCTAACAGGTGGTGGCAATAACTAAATCACACTTGCAGCCAGTTGACATGGATTAAAGTTGACTCAACCTCTGTCCTGTGTCCTTGTGTGTACCACATTGAGCATGGAGAAAAGAAAGAAGACCAAAGAACTGTCTAAGGACTTGAGAAACCAAATTGTGAGGAAGCATGAGCAGTCTCAAGGCTACAAGTCCATCTCCAAAGACCTGAATGTTCCTGTGTCTACCCTGCGCAGTGTCATCAAGAAGTTTAAAGCCCATGGCACTGTGGCTAACCTCCCTAGATGTGGACGGAAAAGAAAAATTGACAAGAGATTTCAACGCAAGATTATGCGGATGTTGGATAAAGAACCTCAACTAACTTCCAAACAAGTTCAAGCTGCCCTGCAGTCCGAGGGTACAACAGTGTCAACCCTTACTATCCGTCGGCGTCTGAATGAAAAGGGACTGTATGGTAGGAGACCCAGGAAGACCCCACTTCTTACCCCGAGACATGAAAAAGCCAGGCTGGAGTTTGCCAAAACTTACCTGAAAAAGCCTAAAATGTTTTGGAAGAATGTTCTCTGGTCAGATGAGACAAAAGTAGAGCTTTTTGGGCAATGGCATCAACATAGAGTTTACAGGAGAAAAAAAGAGGCATTCAAAGAAAAGAACACGGTCCCTACAGTCAAACATGGCGGAGATTCCCTGATGTTTTGGGGTTGCTTTGCTGCCTCTGGCACTGGACTGCTTGACCGTGTGCATGGCATTATGAAGTCTTAAGACTACCAACAAATTTTGCAGCATAATGTAGGGCCCAGTGTGAGAAAGCTGTGTCTCCCTCAGAGGTCATGGGTCTTCCAGCAGGACAATGACCCAAAACACACTTCAAAAAGCACTAGAAAATGGTTTGAGAGAAAGCACTGGAGACTTTTAAAGTGGCCAGCAATGAATCCAGACCTGAATCCCACAGAACACCTGTGGAGAGATCTAAAAATGGCAGTTTGGAGAAGGCACCCTTCAAATATCAGGGACCTGGAGAAGTTTGCCAAAGAAGAATGGTCTAAAATTCCAGCAGAGCATTTTAAGAAACTCATTGATGGTTACCGAAAGCGGTTGGTCGCAGTTATTTTGGCTAAAGGCTGTGCAACCAAGTATTAGGCTGAGGGTGCCAATACTTTTGTCTGGCCCATTTTTGGAGTTTTGTGTGAAATGATCAATGTTTTGCTTTTTGCTTCATTCCCTTTTGTGGTTTTTCATTTAAGACAAATTAAATGAAGATAATAATACCAAAGAATTTGTGTTAGCGATCATTTTCAAGAAGAAACTGAGCATTATCTGACAGAATTGCAGGGGTGTCAATACTTTTGGCCATGACTGTAAGTGTGTACATAGGGCCCAATTCATCAAGACCGACATTGTTCACACCAGTTTTAATAAGGAGATGTGCTGGAGTCACATACTCTTGATTCATGAAGAGGTGTCCCCTTGTATGCCCGCTAGAGTAAGATTTTACATGTGGTGGTTACTTCAACCCCATCCTTCCTTAGCAAAAATGGTATTGAAATCAAAAGTCACAACATTTTAGTGCAGCCTTGAGTTGCATCAAAATTATGCAACCTTTCAAAGCCTTTAATGCAAGAATACTGGCATCAAAACTTTAATAAATTGGTCAATTTCTGCTTACTTTTATTTTTACACAAAAGCTTAGTTTTTAGTGTCAAAACAGATTTCCATTAATTTTTTTTTTTTACATTTTTACACATTTTTGAAACTTTTTTTTCTAGTTCCTCTATGGGACTGTAATATTTTAATTTTGATTGATGGTCTCATGCACTGCAGTACTCATAGTTGTGATAGCGGAGGGTCAATAAAGTGTCCTTTCTCCTTTTAACCATTTAGATGCCGGTGTCTTGATTGACAGTGGCATCTAAGGAGTTACTTGGCCACAATCAGTTCCAAAACTGAAAGAAACCAATGCCAGCTGTCATATGCATCTGACACCCACAGTACTTTTGCCCATCGATGGGTGCTATACACTTAGTTCTCAGTGCCATGGAGAAGAGGTACTAAGAAGTAATTCCTCTTAATGACTGCCATTAAAAAATGGAACAGCAGCGGAAAAGGGGATTAATTGGATTATTGAAGGACTTGTGCAAAAGCTCAACCTTTTTCTATTTTTTTATGCATATTTTTTATTTTAAATTTTTCCCTGCCCTTAACAAAATTTCTGTAACCCTAAAAAACACCACACCTAGAAAGATATGTGCACATAAAGAAAGTTATGGCAACAACCAGAAGAATTGTTATAATATGTACCTTTTTTTTTAATTGGCTTAGCAAAACATCTGCAAAACTTTATCTTTCACTGTTTTATTTATTTATTTTTAATTACCCCCCCTCTCTTTGAACAAAAATGTAAATTAATTCTAAAATGCAACATTGTTAAGTAGCTACTCTACATGTAGGTTTATGTCTGGAAAAGAATATGCTGCAAAAGCATATAAAATTGTCGTGATGTATTAGGTTGGTAAATTGGACTATTAAAATGGGTGTATAAAACGTAGTATGTGTCCTATTTTTGAAAGACTTGGAAAAAAAATATAACACCCCACGGGTCTACATCAAAAAGAACTTAACAACAAAAGGTAGATAGGTTCATACAGTACAGACCAAAAGTTTGGACACACCTTCTCATTTAAAGATTTTTCTGTGTTTTCATGACTATGAAAATTGTACATTCACACTGAAGGCATCAAAACTATGAATTAACGCATGTGGAATTATATACTTAACAAAAAAGTATGAAACAACTGAAATTATATATTATATTCCAGGGTCACAGTAGCCACCTTTTGCTTTGATGATTGCCTTGCACACTGTTGGCATTCTCTTCATGAGCTTCAAGAGGTAGTCACCTGGAATGGTTTTCACTTCATAGGTGTGCCCTTTCAGGTTTAATAAGTGGGATTTCTTGCCTTACAAATGGAGTTGGGACCATCAGTTGTGTTATGCAGAAGTCTGGTGAATACACAGCTGATAGTCCTACTGAATAGACTGTTAGAATTTGTATTATGGCAAGAATAAAGCAGCTAAGTAAAGAAAAACAAGTGGCCATCATTACTTTAAGAAATGAAGGTCAGCTAGTCCGAAAAATTGGGCAAACTTTGAAAGTGTCCCCAAGTGCAGTGGCAAAAACCATCAAGCGCTACAAAGAAACTGGCTCACATGAGGACCGCCCCAGGAAAGGAAGACCAAGAGTCACCTCTGCTTCTGAGGATAACTTTATCCGGGTCACCAGCCTCAAAACTCGCAGGTTAACAGCAGCTCAGATTAGATACCAGGTCAATGCCACACAGAGTTCTAGCAGCAGACACATCTCTACAACAACTGTTAAGAGGAGTCTTTGTGCAGCAGGCCTTCATGGTAAAATAGCTGCTAGGAAACCACTGCTAAGGACAGGCAACAAGCAGAAGATACTTTTTTGGGTTAAAGAACACAAGGAATGGACATTAGACTAGTGGAAATCTGTGCTTTGGTCTGATGAGTCCAAATTTGAAAACTTTGGTCTCAACCACCGTGTCTTTGTGCAACGCAGAAAAGGTGAATGGATGGACTCTAAATGCCTGGTTCCCACTGTGAAGCATGGAGGAGGAGGTGTGATGGTGTGGGGGTGCTTTGCTGGTGACACTGTTGGCATTTATTCAAAATTGAACGCATACTGAACCAGCATGACTACCACAGCATCTTGCAGCGGCATGCTATTCCATCCAGCTTGCGCTTAGTTGGACCATTTTTCTACAGGACAATGACCCCAAACACACCTCCAGGCTGTGTAAGCGCTATTTGACAAAGAAGGAGAGTGATGGGGTGCTACGCCAGATGACCTGGCCTCCACAGTCACCAGACCTGAACCCAATCGAGATGGTTTGGGGTGAGCTGGACTGCAGAGTGAAGGCAAAAGGGCCAACAAGTGCTAAGCATCTCTGGGAACTCCTTGAGGATTGTTGGAAGACCATTCCCAGTGACTACCTCTTGAAGCTCATCAAGAGAATGCCAAGAGTGTGCAAAGCAGTCATCAAAGCAAAAGGTGGCTACTTTGAAGAACCTAGAGTATAAGACATAAATTCAGTTGTTTCACACTTTTTTGTTAAAGGGCCACTGTCACACCCTCCAGCCATTATAAACTAAAAGAGCCACCTTGTGCAGCAGTAATACTGCAGTCTAACAAGGTGGCTCTTTTAGTTTTTGATTCATTTATTACCTCAATAAAGCGTTTTAAAAATTGGCCACACATACCAGATATTGTACCAGGAGGCGGTCCGAAGCGTCCTGTATGAATCCCCCAACTGCCGTCACTCTTCTCTTCAGGGCCGATGGTACCCACCCCCACGACCAATCACAAGCCGTGACATCATCTAAGGTCTTTCAAGCGCTTGAAAGACCTTAGATGACGATCTTGTGATTGGTCGCGTGGCGGTCACGTGACCGCTCCACGACCAATCACAGGCCGCGACGTCATCTAAGGACTTTCAAGCGCTCATTCTTATGAACGGAGGCTGGCGGTTACAACCAGGGTGCGTCAGAGGGTGAGTATATCAATATTTTTTATTTTTATTCTTTATTTTACACATTAATATGGATCCCAGGGCCTGAAGGGGAGTTTCCTCTCCTTCAGACCCTGGGAACCATCAGGATACATTCCGATACTTGGTGTCCCATTGACTTGTATTGGTATCGGGTATCGGTATCGGCAATATCCGATACTTTTCGGGTATCGGCCGATACTATCCGATACCGATACTTTCAAGTATCGGACGGTATCGCTCAACACTAGTAGTGACGATTTTGACTTCATTGATGTTTTCCAGAAACAAGCAGCAGTGGATGTTGCTGAGTGAAAATTGCATACTACCACTGTAGTGACCAGTACATTATACCCAGCTCATGCTTCTGGAGACATGCACCGGTAAATTAGGTGGGCTTTTATCACTACAGAGATGCCATACATGTGGATGCTAAATGTGGTTTAGACACACTGGGGCTCAGAAGGGAGGGGGGCATTTGGATTTGGGAGCTGAGAATATGCTGAATTTCTTTTGGAGGGCAAGGAGCCATTTCAATTTTCCAGAGCCTATGTGCTACCAGTAACGTGAAAGCCCCTATATTTCTGTTAACAGATGATGGACTTGAGTGGGGGCTTGCTTTTTTTGTGGATTGCGTTGAAACTTTTATTGGGAACATGAAATATAGCATTTATGATCACATTTATATGGCGCTCTACGCTGAGCACTTACATTTGGGGTTCCATCTAAAGCTCCAAGTGATGTTACAGATGAAACCCCCAATGGATCCATTCATTATAGTGAGGCAGCAGAGTTACTCTGGACTCCATCTGGACTCTATTCAGCGGTGTCCTTTTAAAAAGTGCACAAAACTGTGGCTGACGGCACTTTTATGCAATCCTAAAAAGATGGGCACCTCTGGATCACAGGTCCTATTGTGCCCACAGTGCCTCCATCGGTGGTGTGATAAAAAATAAGGACAAGAGATTTGTATTCTGCTTTAAATATAGACTGATGGATAATTACATTCTTTCTGTGATTAGAAAAAAATGGCACCTTTTAGAACGAGACATAGAAATTTCTGTTATAGTGATGAGAGGCCCCTAATAACTTGTAGATGGAGTGTGAGCTTACGTGATATATTAGTGCATAACCGCATGAAGACTGACAATAAAGATTGGCTCAGGTTGGGAATCCTGAGGGGGAATTTTAGATGTGGCCAGTGTTCTAACGGGAAATACTCTCAAAATAGGTTCCATTTCCATAAAATACAGGATTTTATTTCTTGCAGAACGAATTATGTCGTGTATGCATTGTTTTGCCGTGGGGTTTTTTCTACATCGGCAAAATAATTCGTCCCCTTTTTGTAAGATTCAGAGAACACACCAATTCAATAAGGACTGGTAAAAGGGGTTCCACGACTTATTAATTATATTAGAGAATTTCATGGAGGGAACCCCAAAGTTTTACGCTTTGCTGGTTTAGAAAAAGTGACATTGCCACCACAAGGCGGTGATTTGCATAAATCACTTCTAAAAAGAGAAGCTAGGTGGATCATGCGTTGGGGACAACAGGTTTCAATGATAAATTGGATATGTCTATGTTTTTGTAATTTTTTTCTCTTGAGTTTTTTTTGGGAATTTTTTTATATGATTCTCACGTTACCGCAAATTATGATTTTTTTTTTTTAATTTCTATTTGCTCTCAATCTGTTTGCTGTATTTTCTTAATATGGCTAGTCTTGTAGGAATAGATATTAGCAGCCTTTTGGATTGCAGGTGGGTTGGGATAGGGGGAGGCACTTGACCATGTATTAGGCATATCTACCTCGTCATTTCCCACAACTCGCAGGACCCGTAGAAGCGCAGGTGCGTGAAACGGCCGTCGTCTGATCCTTTATCCACTTGTCCTCATCCTGCCATTTGAAGATGTTTTAACATTGTACTAATAAAGTCTGGATTTTAAGAACTTTTTTCTATTTTTACATGGAAAATTTGGACTGTTTATTTTGGGTTGGCACCCATGAGTTCACGTCAATATGGAGCAGATAGTAAGGATACTGGTGGAGGACAAAGAAGAGGCAGCTATGGAGCAATTGGTGAACTTAGTAGGACTTCTTTTATTAATTTATTCCATTCTAAGCTGTTTAAAATAAAATAAAATTTAAAGGGAACCAGTCACGTAAAAAAATTGCTTTTAACGTGCAGATATGGGGTTAATTTGCAGGTTAATAGCATTCTGACACTGTGCAGATGCCACACTGAGAGCCCCTCTTCTGGGAAGAAATTAACTTTATCTCCCCCTGGAAGCTTCTTTCTATCAGTCACTGGAGTGGCTCTGGCACTGGTTCAGTCAATGCTCTGTGGATAGTGAACAGTTGGTTTAACTGCGCCCCTGCCACCGACTGACAGCAGGATCAGCATTAGGGCCGGAAGTCAGTCAGTGATGGTTGCAGCCGCCCCTCACTGTGCACAGAGCGGTGATTGAAACTGTGATGGCTACACCCCCGTGACTGATAGAGCAATGATGCCAGGAGGAATAACGCATAGTGTCAGAATGCTGTTAACCTGCAGATTAACTCAGGCAAATAGCATTATTTTACATGACAGGTTCCCTTTAAATTAAAACAAGCTTTGTTACAATTATCAGTCTGTATGAACAGTGCACACACTCATGAGACATACTTATGAAACTGAGAAAAACTTTAAAAATCTATAAAATATACAGATTGTTCCATTTTACAACTAAATGTGCAACAATGAAATTTAAAAATAAAGTATAATTAAAAAGATTAATCTCAAGCTTGCCCTGATAGGCTTCTGTTATATGGACTATCTCTATGGTACCTATTAAAGCCAGTAATGATGTAATTTGTTAGCATGACACTGTTGGCCCCTAGACGGTAAAAGCTGAGGAAGGAACAATACCTAAAATCTTAAAGATGAACAGGGCAAAAAGGTCAAATCTAATTTATCACTAGTTAAAAGGAATGTAGAAAGAAAAGCAGAAACTTTTCCCTTCTCTTTAACAATGAACTTCAGGGAACTGGCTGAAGAAACGAAAATAAGAAAATGAATTTTTGACAGCATTACAGTGCCAGTGTTTAGAGTGTTTAGAATGAATTTATTGAATCCCAGTAGGCATCACATATTTCTACTAATTAAATGTTTACATAATTCATAACAATTTGTCCAATTTTACTTTAAATATGAACTACTCATACAGTATATATGCAAAACTATGGACATGCCATAGGCTCTAATTATATTGGTGTATACCAAGGAAAACGGTGACTACTTGCATGCCTCAGGTTAATTTCGGCATTAATTTGGCATTGATGCATTCATATGCTTCCCAGATTAATCGGTGCAATATTTCAGCTGTTATGCACTTTAACCCCTTTCTGACCTCGGACGTACTATGCGGTGAGCCCGCTTCAAAGCCGGGACATGTCAGCTGTTTTGAACAGCTGACATGTGCCCGCAATAGCGGTGGGTGAAATCGTGATTCACCCGCCGCTATTAACTAGTTAAATGCCGCTGTCAAACGCAGACAGCGGCATTTAACCGGCACTTCCGGCCGGGCGGCCGGAAATGAGCGCATCGCCGACCCCGTCACATGATCGGAGGTCGGCGATGCTTCTGAATAGTAACCATAGAGGTCCTTGAGACCTCTATGGTTACTGATCCCCGGCAGCTGTGAGCGCCACCCTGTGGTCGGCGCTCACAGCACACCTTCATTTCTGCTACATAGCAGCGAACATCAGATCGCTGCTATGTAGCACAGCCGATCGTGTTGTGCCTGCTTCTAGCCTCCTATGGAGGCTATTGAAGCATGGCAAAAGTTTTTAAAAAAGTAAAAAAAAATGGGAAAAATATAAAAAAAAATAAAAGTTTAAATCACCCCCATTTCGCCCCAATCAAAATAAATCAATAAAAAAAAATCAAACCTACACATATTTGGTATCGCAGCGTTCAGAATCGCCCGATCTATCAATAGAAAAAAGCATTAACCTGATCGCTAAACGGCGTAACAAGAAAAAAATTAAAAACGCCAGAATTACGTTTTTTTGTCGCCGCGACATTGCATTAAAATGCAATAACGGGCGATCAAAAGAACATATCTGCACCGAAATGGTATCTTAAAAAACGCCAACTCGGCCTGCAAAAAATAAGCCCTCAACCGACCCCAGATCATGAAAAATGGAGACGCTACGAGTATCGGAAAATGGCGCAATTTTTATTTATTTTTTTTTAGCAAAGTTTGGAATTTTTTTTCACCACTTACATAAAAAATAACCTAGTCAGGTTAGGTGTCTATGAACTCGTACTGACCTGGAGAATCATAATGGCAGGACAGTTTTGGCATTTAGTGAACCTAGCAAAAAAGCCAAACTTTTTGTTTGGCTTTTTTGCTAGGTTCACTAAATGCCAAAAAACAAGTGTGGGACTGCACTTTTTTTGCAATTTCACCGAACTTGGAATTTTTTTCCCGTTTTCTAGTACACGACATGGTACAACCAATGATGTTGTTCAAAAGTACAACTTGTCCCGCAAAAAATAAGCTCTCACATGGCCAAATTGACGGAAAAATAAAAACATTATGGCTCTGGGAAAGAGGGGAGCGAAAAACGAACACGGAAAAATGGAAAATCCCAAGGTCATGAAGGGGTTAATGGTTCTATAGTATGATGTACAGTGGATACGGAAAGTATTCAGACCTCTTTAAATTTTTCATTCTTTGTTTCATTGCAGCCATTTGGTAAATTCAAAAAAGTTCATTTTTTTTCTCATTAATGTACACTCTGCACACCATCTTGACTGAAAAGAAACCCAGAAATGTGGAAAATTTTGCAAATTTAATAAAAAAGAAAAACTGAAATATCACATGGTCATAAGTATTCAGACCCTTTGCTCAGACACTCATATTTAAGTCAAGTGCTGTCAATTTCCTTGTGATCCTCCTGTATATTATAATTAGTGTTGAGCATTCCGATACCGCAAGTATCGGGTATCGGCCAATACTTGCGGGTATCGGAATTCCGATACCGAGATCCGATACTTTTGTGATATCGGGAATCGGTATCGGGATTAATATCAATGTGTAAAAGAAAGAATTAAAATAAAAAATAGGGATATACTCACCTCTCCGACGCAGCCTGCATCTTACCGAGGGAACCGGCAGCCTTCTTTGCTTAAAATGCGCGCGTTTACTGCCTTCCGTGACGTCACGGCTTCTGATTGGTCGCGTGCCGCCCATGTGACCGCGACGCGACCAATCACAACAAGCCGTGACATTAGGCATTCAGGACCTGAAAATTACGTCACGGCTTGTTGTGATTGGTCGCGTCGCGGTAACATGGGCGGCACGCGACCAATCAGAAGCCGTGACGTCACGGAAGGCAGTAAACGCGCGCATTTTAAGCAAAGAAGGCTGCCGGTTCCCTCGATAAGGTGCAGGCTGCGTCGGAGAGGTGAGTATATCAATATTTTTTATTTTAATTCTTTATTTTACACATTAATATGGATCCCAGGGCCTGAAGGAGAGTTTCCTCTCCTTCAGACCCTGGGAACCATCAGGGATACCGTCCGATACTTGAGTCCCATTGACTTGTATTGGTATCGGGTATCGGTATCGGATTAGATCCGATACTTTGCTGGTATCGGCCGATAGTTTCCGATACCGATACTTTCAAATATCGGACGGTATCGCTCAACACTAATTATAATATATGCTTATACAAATTGTTTGCATGAGCCTTTTCTTTGCCAGATTACCTATTCAGTAGTTGATAATGCACATGCATAAATGTGATTTGTGTCTCTCAATAAACATGTACCATTTCAATAGGCATGTAAAAGTTTGGGCACCCCCTGGTCCACATTGCTGTTATTGTGAAGAGTTAAGAAAGTTGACAATGAAATGATCTCTAAAGGACCTAAAGTAAAAGATGACACTATTTCTTTGTATTTTAGGCAAAAAAAAAAAAAATATATATATATATATATATATATATATATATTCATCCTTTACATTTTAAAATTTACAGAAAGAAAAATGGATAGAACCAAAAGTTTGGACACACTTGGAAATTTGTGTGCTCAGTTAACTTTGACCAAGGTTTCCCACTTAGGCCTCCTTCACATGTCCTGATGATTTTGGTACTGGAAAAACCAGTACTGCAGAGATCCATTGCCATTGTCCATGTGCCATTCATGTGATACCCGTGTGTCCATGTGTTGTGAGTGTGGTGTCAGTGTTCTGTCAGTGTGACACGTATGGAATGAAACACAGCATAGAAATTAAAGAGTGTTATGTGTTATAGATGTTCAAAGATAGAGATAGATAGCATTGAGGAACATAGATAGATAGATAGACAGATAGAAATATGTCAGTGTGCTATATAATTAGTGCTTTGTGTGTTTTTTCTGTACTTGTTTTTTATTTTTAAATAAATAAATTAAAAAAAAACAATAGCTTGGGCTCCTGAGTAATTCTCATAACCGGCAGAGGGAAAGCTCACCGCTGGGGGTTGATATTAATAATGTGGGAGAGGAGCCATTAGTCCTAAATGCTCCCTGGCTATTAATAATAGCTCACAGCTGTTTACTTAGCCTTCACTGGTTAATTTACTGAGGGACCCCAGAAAAAAATTACATATGGTCCCCTATAAATTCTAACCAGCAAAGGCTAAAAACATAGCTGTGGGCTGAATTTAATTGCCAGAGAATGGGCCATGGATATTGGCCCCCTGAATGGTAGCATGATGCAACTGTTCAGCCTGAGTCTCAGAAAGCAGGTTCAGTGACCTTCGGTGATGTCATTGAGGTTACTGCAGTTCACTAGAGAGGCGATTCCCATGTGCAGCTCATTGTGAGTGGCCTAATAAACTGTGGTGACCTCAATGTGATCACCGTCAGCATCGTGAGAAATTTCTCATGGCGCCAGCAGAGATGTAATGAAGGTTACTGCAGTTCATTGGCCGACTCACAGTGAACTGAGCGTGGGAACAGCCAACAGTGACTGGCTGTCACCTTTATGACATTACCGTACAGCATTGAAGCTGCATTCTGAGACTCAGCTCAGTGTCCCCTGAATGCAGGCAGAACGGTCGCATCATGCCACCATTCAGAAAGCCATCGAGATGAAGCAGAGATGGATTATGGTGTGGACAAATGAATTATAATCACATAGGTGAGGAATATGTTTTTTTATTATTTTCATTTTTACAATAATAAATGGGAAAATGAGGGGGGTGTTTTTATTTCAATTACTGGACCGGGCAAGTGGGAAGAGCGAGGCTAAGAGCCAAATTTGGTGCATCTTATGGACACGCCATTTCTGGGGCAGCTGAAGGCTGATGTTAGTAGCCTGGGAGGGGGGCCAATATCTATCTAATTTCACTGGCTATTAATATCAGCCCACAGCTTTCTGTTTAAGTTTGTAGTGGCAACCTAATTCATGTTTTTTCTGGGGTCCCTTGTAAACTAACCAGTAAAGGCTAAGCAAACAGCTGTGAGTTCTTAATAGCTTGGGAACCTTTTGGGCTATGGTCCCTGTGAAGTCACAGCATTGTATCTTAATTAACTAGACAACTATTTTTAGCCAGGAAGAGTAGACTGTTATCTATATGTTAACTTTTGAATTTAAGTGTTGATCTCTGGTTGGTCAAGAAAACAGACTTTCGCTTGTATCAACAATTCACACATTTAAAATAATGCCTCTAAACCATAAATCATATAATGGCAAGTGGGCGTAAAGATTATAATAATAGCAGGTAAGCATTAAATAGGGTTACAAAATAGTTTAGTTATTTTATGCTGAAAAGGTAGCTTTGTTCAATAAAAGCATGCTTAGAAAATATCTCAATTAAAGCAACCTGGGAGACCCTCTCAATTTAGAGTATGCTAAGAAAATCCCATTTAGAGCATGCTGAGAAAATACCTCGATCAAGGTTCCTCATCAGGGGGTATTTTAACACTTTCTGAGTAAATCACAAACTTGCTGATATAAATAGTAAATGCCCAGTGCAAAATGCTGCATTTATTAGTGAACACTACCAATATATCAAAATATGCAGTCTAATATATAGAATCTGAAAGAATAGTTTCTAGCCAAAACACATTAAAAAAAGGTCTTATTTACCAGTGCCACCAACATGGTATTATGAAGAGTGCAGAAACCTGCATCTCCAACTGTTAGACCTGCATTGGACACTCGACCTGAGCCACAAATATGTCCACATCAAAATTTGTGTAAAAGATCTGACATGAAAAACACTATTGTGCTGGTATGGTTTCCACTGTAAAAATGAACCGTTCTCAATTGCCCTGTCACCATGAGCAAACAGACCGCAGCTAAATTAATGTTGCTCACAGCCCCATAACTTTATTCAATGCGACTATAGACCATACAAACATTCATGAATTTTGTGACCCGGATAAAGTAACTAAACAAGACCAATGTGCTGCCTGAATTGGCGTTAGCATAAAAGAACCCCTGTACAAAAATGTAGCTGTAATAGCCTGATTATATACATATTACCTGAATATGTGATGCTCCCTGTTTGCAGCCACACGTGGCACGCTGCTCCTTGCCAAACCCCGATGCGCGTTTCGCGACAGCTTCCTCCTGGGGGCGTGTCTATAGTGAGGCATCATAGAGCCTTTAAACCACCATAGGCCAATCAGATCACGATGGGGCCAGACTCACTGTCTCTACGTCATACAAGCACACCCACTGGTTCCCGTAGTAACAGTAAATACTATTGCTATGCCATCTAATGCCTATTAATGATCCCCATAGCGGCCGCCAAAACAGAACGGAGCATATAAATCACCGTAGGCCAACCAGATCACAATGGGGCCAGGCTCATCGTCTTTACGTCATGTGATCCAACCCACTGGTTCACATAGTAACAGTAAACACTATCGCTACGCTATCTCGTGCATATTGATGATCCCCATAGCGGCCGCAAAAACGGAGCTACATACCAATATATGTTTCAAGAATTCTGAATTAAAAAGGGACACTATAAAGCTGATTCAGAAAAAACATTTAACAAAATAACCACTTTTGAGTGCCTATAGATATCATAGAAGTGATAAGTGCTATAAATAAAAAACCTAATATAGAGATCTATATTAAACTAAAGTAAAAATATAACAACAGGCGTGAATTAGAAATATATAATGTATTACACCTAAGGCAAGGCAGGCAAGGAATGACTGGAACCTCCTCCTGCAGGTAGGGGCAACCAGCCACATCCCCAACCTCCGCCTAGGAGCAAATAAATGAGTGAAAGGACAAAGGTGAAAAGGAAATGGTGCTTATATAGTGAACATAGAAGTGTCCAATAGAAAAAGAAAATATATATAACCGATCATAACCAAGTGCCGCAAGGACCAGCCGGTGGCTCACCTGCAGGATGAGACCACCAGCCGATACCTACACCACCGGTACGATCAATGCAATATATCTTAGTAAAGAACAATGGATAACCAGAAAAATAAGCAAAAGGAAAACACCAGGAAGTAAATAAAGGTGAAAATATTTAATTATAAATAGAGCCAAAAACTCTGAAAAGATTTAGTGAATATAGATACCAAGAATTTCACTTAGTATAATTGTTAATTGATCTAAAAATTCAGTATTATATAAAATTGTGTTACAAAACTCAAAAGACACAATGAATGAATATTAATCTACATTAACAATAATTAAAATGAATAATCAAAACACATGAACGAAAGTAGTGAAAATAGACATTTTTTTGCGTGTATAAATACAAAAAGATCCCAAATATCTATCAGCCCTATTCAGTCCGATTTGTGTAAAAAAAAAATATTTAATTGGTAGAAGTTCATTTCCACAAAAAAACCTAAAAATCTTGCCACAGTCCTTATTTCATTTGGTAAAGCATAAAAGGTGAGAGTCCTTCTTAATACACATTCTTCTTCAGGATCTGTGTCTGTAAATGGCATATCAAGTTGCCTAGTATCCTCATCATAAATCAGACATCTTGATGATAAACAGTTCAACACAAAACGCATATCACGCACTGGTTCTTATGAACCTATATCTGTAAATGGCAAAAAAATATCTGAGAGATGTCACGGACTATGACAATAATAAAATCTATAAATGGCAGAATCCACGATCGAATGATGATAAACGTAAGGCTAGATCAGAATCATTTAGTTCAGCATCCTCAATATCGGATGCAGGAACATCCAATCAAGGCAATGATGCCACCCCTTGGAATAAACGCACAAGGTATGGAGGCAATGGCAAATCGAGTGACTTTTTCAAGAAGAGGACATATCAGAGAAATGACAAGATGAAGGTGATTAATTTGTCTGAACATATTTTGTCTCAGGAGCAGATATCAATCCTTGAAAAAGGTCTCACTTTTGTCCCTCCTATTCCTTAGATGCATTCACATCGGTAAAAGATTTGCACCTGTTTTCAAGGAAGCTAATTTTAAAAAGATTGCACCACAAGGGACAAAAAGATGATACGTTTGATACAGATGAGGAAAGAGAGGCCTTAGCCAATTTGGAGGCTTTAGAACTTGAAACTAATCCGGTTGAGGTGAGTGGTTTTCCTGACCATTTGGTGGGTAAGTCTAAGAAATTCCCAGCACTAAATTTATGTCCGGCTGTGGAAGTGTTCACTAAGTTGGTGTCTAAAGAAATAGAAGAACTTTCAGCCAAAGGGTTTGGTACCTCAAATTTTGGACAATCTGAAAAACAAGCTTTACAAACTTTGAAAGAATGGGGTGATGTGATATACAAAGCAGCCGACAAAGGTGGGAACTTGGTCATCTGGCCTCGTACACTTTATAAGAAGCAAGCATATATAAATTCTTGGATAATAGAGCTTGCTATAAGAAATTAAGTATTAATCCCATGGGTTTCTATCAAGATGAGCTAATTGAGATTCTAGAAAGGGCTTTTGTTGAGGGCATTATTCCTAAGAGATTGTTGGAGCTTGTTAGAATAATGTACCCTAGGATGCCTACATTATACCTCATTCCAAAAATACACAAAGACCCCATTGATCCTCCTGGCAGGCCGATCGTGTCAGACAATGGTGGTCTTGGCGAAGTGATTACTCAGGTTTTGGATTATTATCTCAAACCATTGGTGAGTCAATTGCCATCATTTATAAAGGACACCACAGCTACTCTACAGAGGTTAGATAGTCTTCAATTAAGCCCTAACAGTGTAATGGTGACCGCTGATGTAGAGGCACTCTACACTTCAATCAGACATGCGGATGGCATTGAGGCTGTGGCATTTTATTTAAGATCTAGCAGCTTAGACAGGAACTTGATTCAGTTGCTGTTGGAGTTGTTGGAGTTTGTATTGTCGCATAATGTTTTTGTATTCGGGCAGGGCACGTATCTGCAATTGCAGGGTACTGCCATGGGGGCCTGCTGTGCCCCCTCCTATGCAAACCTTTTTCTGGGGGCTTGAGAAAGGGAAATTTTCATGAGCAATCCCACCCCCCAGAATAATCTCATCCAAGGTTGGATGAGATATATTGATGACATTTGGTTTGTGTGGGAGGGGAGTATTGGTGGTCTCCATGACCTCATGGCTGCTCTTAATCACAATGATTTGAATATCAAGCTGACCTTCGGATATGGCAGGTCTGTGGATTTTCTTGATCTGCAGATACGTGCCCTGCCTGAAGGCGATTTGGTTACTAATGTGTTCCGTAAGTCCACAGCCACAAATTCGTTGCTTCATGCCAAATCTGCTCATTTGCCATCTACAATCAGAGGGATATCGATTGGGCAGTTTCTGCGAATCAGACGCATATGCTCAAGAGATGAGGATTTTTTTGCACAAGCTGATGACCTCACTGAGAGGTTTTTGCAACGTGGATACAATGAAAAAACAATACGGAAAGGCTTGTTAAGGGCAAAAAGGACTCCTAGGAATGCCCTACTGTATAACAATAGCACCAAACTGAACAAGGATAAAGATCAAGTTCGACTAATTACCGGATACCATAATAATGGTTTAAATTCAGACAGATCATAGAAAAACATTGGTCTGTCTTACAAACGGATCCGGTTCTTAAACAAATCTTACCTTCAAAGCCATTGATAGTGGCAAGAAGATCGAGAAACATCAGCGATATCTTGGTTCACAGTCATTATGAGTCAACTAACAAGAATAAAGGGGCAAAGCAGGATCTTAGGGGCTTTTTCCCTTGTGGCCGGTGTAAGGCTTGTGCTAATTGCATTAAAGCCAAAAAGTTTACTAATTTTGACGGATCCAAAAGCTACGAAATTTGAAAATTCATGTCATGTTCATCGAAGGGAGTAATTTACCACTCGACTTGCCCATGTGGCAAGATTTACATTGGCCTTACGACGAGAGAACTCAAGACACGCATTCGTGAGCACTGTCTAGATATTGAAAAGGCAAAAACAATTGACGATTTTTCTAGCCTCAAAACGCTTCCTAGGCATTACAAGAAATTTCATGACTGCAACCCTAGATTTATGAAAGTTAAAGCTATAGACCTTGTGGATATGGGACCCAGGGGGGGTGATTTAGCCAAAAGATTGGCACAGGTTGAAAGTAGATGGATGTACCGCCTGGGAACTCTAGCACCTCAGGGCCTTAATGAGAATTTGGGATTTGGGGCTTTTTTGTGACTTATATGATTCATGATTAATTTTCTTCTATATTACATTAGTCATCTTTTAAGTTAGTTGTTGCGTCTTTTAGGTTATTTTTCTATTTTATATGTTTTAATGGAGTTTTTATTTCTGCATAGAGTCTTAGTTCCATCCAACCACTAGACGATGAAGGTCATATTTTCATCTAATCACCTTTTTGAACTCCTGGTTCATGTTAACAATATCAGATGACTTCCACACTCCACTACCAACATTCCCATTCCACTCAACCACAGGGTGATGTGTGCTACGTGTCCAATTGTTCATCATCAGGATGTCTGACTTATGCTGAGGATATCAAGCAACCCATTTTGCCATTTACAGATATAGGTTCATAAGAACCAGTGCGTGATATGCGTTTTGTGTTGAACTGTTTATCATCAAGATGTCTGATTTATGATGAGGATACTAGGCAACTTGATATGCCATTTACAGACACAGATCCTGAAGAAGAATGTGTATTAAGAAGGACTCTCACCTTTTATGCTTTACCAAATGAAATAAGGACTGTGGCAAGATTTTTAGGTTTTTTTGTGGAAATGAACTTCTACCAATTAAATATATATTTTTTTTTTTACACAAATCGGACTGAATAGGGCTGATAGATATTTGGGATCTTTTTGTATTTATACACGCAAAAAAATGTCTATTTTCACTACTTTCGTTCATGTGTTTTGATTATTCATTTTAATTATTGTTAATGTAGATTAATATTCATTCATTGTGTCTTTTGAGTTTTGTAACACAATTTTATATAATACTGAATTTTTAGATCAATTAACAATTATACTAAGTGAAATTCTTGGTATCTATATTCACTAAATCTTTTCAGAGTTTTTGGCTCTATTTATAATTAAATATTTTCACCTTTATTTACTTCCTGGTGTTTTCCTTTTGCTTATTTTTCTGGTTATCCATTGTTCTTTACTAAGATATATTGCATTGATCGTACCGGTGGTGTAGGTATCGGCTGGTGGTCTCATCCTGCAGGTGAGCCACCGGCTGGTCCTTGCGGCACTTGGTTATGATCGGTTATATATATTTTCTTTTTCTATTGGACACTTCTATGTTCACTATATAAGCACCATTTCCTTTTCACCTTTGTCCTTTCACTCATTTATTTGCTCCTAGGCGGAGGTTGGGGATGTGGCTGGTTGCCCCTACCTGCAGGAGGAGGTTCCAGTCATTCCTTGCCTGCCTTGCCTTAGATGTAATACATTATATATTTCTAATTCACGCCTGTTGTTATATTTTTACTTTAGTTTAATATAGATCTCTATATTAGGTTTTTTATTTATAGCACTTATCACTTCTATGATATCTAAAGGCACTCAAAAGTGGTTATTTTGTTAAATGTTTTTTGTGAATCAGCTTTATAGTGTCCCTTTTTAATTCAGAATTCTTGAAACATATATTGGTATGTAGCTCCATTTTTGCGACCGCTATGGGGATCATCAACATGCACGAGATAGCGTAGCGATAGTGTTTACTGTTACTATGTGAACCAGTGGGTTGGATCACATGACGTAAAGACGATGAGCCTGGCCCCATTGTGATCTGGTTGGCCTACGGTGATTTATATGCTCCTTTCTGTTTTGGCGGCCGCTATGGGGATCATTAATAGGCATTAGATGGCGTAGCGATAGTATTTACTGTTACTACGGGAACCAGTGGGTGTGCTTGTATGACGTAGAGACAGTGAGTCTGGCCCATTGTGATCTGATTGGCCTATGGTGGTTTAAAGGCTCTATGATGCCTCGCTATAGACACGCCCCCAGGAGGAAGCTGTCGCGAAACGCGCGTCGGGGTTTGGCAAGGAGCAGCGTGCCACGTGTGGCTGCAATCAGGGAGCATCGCATATTCAGGTAATATGTATATAATCAGGCTATTACAGCTACATTTTTGTACAGGGGTTCTTATATGCTAACGCCAATTCGGGCAGCACATTGGTCTTGTTTAGTTACTTTATCCGGGTCACAAAATTCATGAATGTTTGTATGGTCTATAGTCACATTGAATAAAGTTATGGGGCTGTGAGCAACATTAATTTAGCTGCGGTCTGTTTGCTCATAGTGACAGGGCAATTGAGAACGGTTCATTTTTACAGTGGAAACCATACCAGCACAATAGTGTTTTTCATGTCAGATCTTTTACACAAATTTTGATGTGGACATATTTGTGGCTCAGGTCGAGTGTCCAATGCAGGTCTAACAGTTGGAGATGCAGGTTTCTGCACTCTTCATAATACCATGTTGGTGGCACTGGTAAATAAGACCTTTTTTTTAATGTGTTTTGGCTAGAAACTATTCTTTCAGATTCTATATATTAGACTGCATATTTTGATATATTGGTAGTGTTCACTAATAAATGCAGCATTTTGCACTGGGCATTTACTATTTATATCAGCAAGTTTGTGATTTACTCAGAAAGTGTTAAAATACCCCCTGATGAGGAACCTTGATCGAGGTATTTTCTCAGCATGCTCTAAATGGGATTTTCTTAGCATGCTCTAAATTGAGAGGGTCTCCCAGGTTGCTTTAATTGAGATATTTTCTAAGCATGCTTTTATTGAACAAAGCTACCTTTTCAGCATAAAATAACTAAACTATTTTGTAACCCTATTTAATGCTTACCTGCTATTATTATAATCTTTTACGCCCACTTGCCATTATATGATTTATGGTTTAGAGGCATTATTTTAAATGTGTGAATTGTTTGTATTAATAAAATTGTAACTTTTTATACTAAAAAAAGAGAGAGCACTCTTTGATTCAACGTACAGTTTAATAACTGCTTGGTTGGTCAGTATGTGTACAGATTGAGTTGAGTGTTACCTGTCATGATTCCCAATGGCAGGGAATTTGTCAACATAACACGGGCAAAAACAGGACGAGCTCTAGGGTGATGGAACCTGAGCTGACCGCGATCCTGAACCTCAACACTCAACTAACAGTAGCCGGGGGACGTTCCTGGGGGGCCCCTAGACGTCTCGCGCCAGCCGGAGATCTAGCTTCCCCTATCAGAAGAATATCAGACCTCACTTGCCTCCAGAGAAATATTCCCACAGAGATAGCAGCCTCCCACATATAATGACGGTGAAATGAGAGGAAGGCACAAACGTAGTTATGAAAACAGATTCAGCAAAATGAGGCCCGCTTAAGCTAGATAGCAGAGGATACAAAAGGTGAACTGCGCGGTCAGCTGAAAAACCCTTCAAAATACCATCCTGAAATTACTTGAACTCATGTGCCAACTCATGGTACATGAGTGGTAATTTCAGCCCACTAGAGCAACCAGCAGCAGAGAATTACATATCTGCAAGCTGGACTAAAAAAAACATGAAAGCAATCATGAAACAGGGAAATACAGACTTAGCTTGTCTTGAAGGCCTAGGAGCAGGTAACAGAGACACACACTGATACATTGATAGCCGGCAAGGGAATGACAGGAAAGCCAGGTTAAATAGGAAACACCCAGCCACTGATGGACAGGTGGAAACCAGAGACCGCAACCCACCAAAGTCACCCAGTACCAGTTGTAACCACCAGAGGGAGCCCAAAAACAGAATCCACAACAGTTACCCATCTCGACCTTGAGATTATGGGTTTGGGTTATATGTTTACATTTCGCTTGTATCATCCTGTAATATTAACTTGTAAGCTGACATTTGATATTTTGCTCTTGATGATTAGTGATGTTTACTGATATGTTAATTATGCATTGTGTAGGTCAGATAGTTTGATGACTTCAAAAACAGAGGAGGAAAAACTATGCAAATAGATTAAATAATCAAGTAATGCTTCTTGATGTCATCTCCATTCTTACCATTTATGTAAATACTGAATGAAGGACACTTGTTAAGCATAAAAATAGGTTGCATGCCTCTATACAGAGAGATAAATAGAGAGACAGCCAGAGATTCTGCCAATACATCCATACATCCAAATGACCAGAGACAGCACAACAGCCAATACAGCATGGCTCCATCATGAGGGACACGGATCTATCATTCTACAGGAAACAACCTAGGGGACTTCAGCCTCAGCTGGAAGAATATAGATCTGCTCCCATCCGGTCAACTAGCCTTGTACTTCATTGGACTATCATCTTCCGTAGCTTGTCATTACCTCCTCTCTGTGTGCATGCCACAGGTGGGGTAGTTGACCCTGGAAGCTCTGAAGTAACAGCTGCCATTTTCCCGGATAGTCAGCAGAAGGGTGAGACTCTGTAATGTGCACCATCTTGGAATGCTTTGCTTGGACTGTTCTACATGTTATCTGCTGTTTTGTGTTCAATAAAGTATTGCCACACTATTTTATTCTTACCCTGTGTTGTTTGAGTAGCGTTATGCCCACATTAAAGGGAGAGCGGGCATCCAGTGTGATGATCCCTGGTCCATGCAGTTTTGGCTAGCAGACCAGCGTGCCGACCAACCCCCCTTTTCTCCACATTATGGTGGCAGCAGTGGGATACTACTCAGTCCAGTGGAACCGCAGGGGAGCTGCAGGGAACTGGTGTTCTCAGACACCACCTAGGGCTCCATAACTAGGGAGGCATACAGACAGACCCAGCAGATCATTGATAAGGCATGCACAGCAGGTTTTGGACGCCACTATGTCCAACCCCACAAACACGGCCTTGAGAAGAAGACCAGAATGGATGTATAACCTCAACAAGAAACAGAAACTACAGGAGCTGTGCCAGATTTAATGGATTTTATGGGATTTAATCCAGGAACTATGGAATGCAGAGGAAGCCATGTGTGGACACAATGTACATGAGTCATTTCTCCTCAATTACGTGTGGAGTTTATTTTGCAAGGAGGACATGGAATATGCTCATAAAGGTGAGACCTCTTACATTCGTGACTGTGTTTAAAGACATTTAGACTGGAGAAAAACGAGTCATATTACGTCTAAATATGTAAAAGATATACTTTATTAGCGTTATGAAACCAATGAAATCTTATTGCCATAAATATACACATAATCACTAATAATTCACACAAAGTTGGTATAAAGTGATTGATCAAAACAGGTGCAACCCATAGACCGGGACGTAAGAAGGGCACTAGTAATCAAAATAGTAAAGGGTATTCAGTACATACCCACAGAACATGGGCCCAATGTGTCCGCACATAACAGGGTATAACTATATTAACAGGGCTATATTGCCACAATCAGTACCATCATTATGCATCACATCAGTGTTGCCCATATTGCATAGGTTGAAAAGAGATGAATAGATTAATTACCCATTAGTGGTGAAGTGTCCAAACTAAGTCCCGGTCCCGTACCCCAACGCGCGTTTCGCGTTCACGTGGTGCCGCTTCCTCAGGGGGCGTGGCTAAATCCGGCTCTCCATCCGCTATAAATACAGTTCATTTCCGATCATGTGTGACGTTTACAAAGTGCGCTGCGGTGAACCGCAAGTGAAAATGCCGTATAGCGCCTCAAGCCTCGATTTCGTTTAGGTAGGGCCGGGTCACATGGGCGGGTCAGCGCCACGCCCACCACACATGACACCGGACCGCCGGCAACAAAACAGAGACCCGAGGTAAATAACGAATGTAGGTGACTATAATAAATATTCAAGTTGGTGCTAAAAGCCAAAAGTAAATATAGCGTTTGTAAATATACCTACGCTATAAAAGTGAAAATACATTAACGTGACCCGTGCCTAGTGATGTAAAATAACCGAGTGAATGACATCATTATAAAACAATATACCAACTTTATTTCACCATTATATTAAAACATTAAAATATACCATTCAATGCATCCAATAGATATAAATTGTAAGAAGAACTATAAGAGAATACAAAAATATATATACCATATAACACATCATTAAATACAATATTCTACCACTGTGGAGTCCATCAGATGGTGGCCCCCACCATATATATATATTTTAAAAAAATTTCATCTGTAAATTTCTTTTAGATGGAACAGTCATTAAATATGATATTCTACAACTGTAGAGTCCATCAGATGGTAATCCCCATCATATATATATATATAAATTTCATCTGTGGATTTCTTATAGGTGGAACCGTCCACCAATGGACATCGATATTCTTCTATCATCCGCAGGTAAGTTGATCCGTCCATCATGTATTCTCTGCCATATGTACCTCATCATCAAATATCATATAGACGCTGGCATAAATATAACCGCACTAAAGTTAAAAAATAAATGAAGAAACCAGATTAAAATTGAAGGTCAGGAGCAGGGACAACATAAGAAACTCTCAGGCATAAATTATAAAAATGATGAAAAACCATGTGCCTCATTGAGGCCTCTGGGTGTCATGGTTCCCAAGATGGAGATCCAGCGGCATTCTCGTTGCGCCAAAATACGCCCAACATCACTGCCTCTAATGCCAGATTTAATGGATTTTATGGGATTTAATCCAGGAACTATGGAATGCATAGGAAGCCATGTGTGGACACAATGTACATGAGTCATTTCTCCTCAATTACGTGTGGAGTTTATTTTGCAAGGAGGACATGGAATATGCTCATAAAGGTGAGACCTCTTACATTCGTGACTGTGTTTAAAGACATGCTGCAGGCTGTCCCCGATAAGTAGAGAAGGATGGTCGGAATCCTATCATGTCTGGCTAATTAAGATGGGGAGCAATGTGAAGACACAGCATTGTATCTTAATTAACCAGATGACTAAGTTTACCAAGCCAGGAAGAATAGAATGTTATCTATATGGTGACTTTTGAATTTAAGTGTTGATCTCTGGTTGGTCAAGAAAACAGACTTTTGCTTGTGTAAGCCTGTAATATTGACTTGTAAGCTGACATTTGATATGACATATTGTGCTCTTGATGACTAGTGATGTTTACTGATGTATAATTATGCATTGTGTAGACCACATAGTTTGTTGACTTCTAAAATAGAGCAGGAAAAACTATGCAAATAGTTAAAATAATCAAGTAATGCTACTTGATCTAATCTCCATTCTTACGCTTTATTTAAATACTGAATGAAGGACACTTGTTAAATATAAAAATAGGTTATATGCCTCTATGCAGAAAGAGGGAGAGAGAGACAGCCAGAGATTCGGCCAAGACATCCATTCATCCAAAGGACCAGAGACAGGACAACAGCCAATACAGCATGGCTCCATCATGAGGGACACGGATCTATCATTCTACAGGAGACACGGATCTATCATTCTACAGGAAACCACAAAGGGGATCTCAGCCCCGGTTAGAAGAATGCAGATCTGCTCCACTGAAGATTACTGAATTGTGGATAATTTTGGAGAAAGCCAGGATTGGGACCCACCGGTCGCCTGGCTCCTTGGAGATGTTTGCTAAAGCCAGGTTGTGACGCTCGGGTCAACTGGCCTAGTACCTCAATTGAATGTCATCTTCCTAAGCTTGTCATTACCTCTTCTCTCTGTGCATGCTTAAGATGGCGTAGTCGACCCTGGAAGCTCTTAAGTAACAGCTGCAATTATCCCGGCCAGTCAGTGGAAGAGTTAGACTCTGTAATGTGCACCATCTTGGGGTGTTTTGCAAGAACTGTTCTACATGTTATCTGCCTGTTTTGTGGTTCAATAAAGTATTGCCACACTGTTTTACCCTTACCTGTGTTATCTGAGTAGGGTTATGCTCACGTAAAAGGGAGAGCGGGCGTGCGGTGGGATGATCCCTGGTCCATGTAGTTTTGGCTAGCGGACTGGGGTGCCTACAGACCCCCCACGCCTCCACCTTTTACTTTCCAGATTAGTAACATAAGCCCCCAGCTGTTGGCTTTCCCTCTGTTGGTTATACAAATTATGAAGGAGCCCACACCAATTATTTTATTTAATTCCTAACTTTACACATGGTGTCAACAGCAGTTGCTGAATACAACTCTCATCGTTGTCACCTGGTGGCGCTGAGCTCAGGGAGACCAGGCGACAATGATCAGAGCAGTCTTCAACACCTGGGAACAGCTCAAACTATACTGCTTTTTCCCAGATATTGGTACATGTCATGCTGATGACACACAGATGTTATCAGTGTGTCATTAGTGCGCACATCAGTGGGACATTGTGCGTCCCATGCTGATGATAAAAAATGGACGTCTGCGTGCTTTTCACACGGACCCAGTTCATATAAAAAACGGGGCATGTGTGCACCACTATTGAATACATTATTGTATAAGTATTTGCAATCCTTAAAAAGCAGACCGCATACTGAAAAGAAAAATGGACATGTTATGGGAGCATTACAATGTTAGGGTTATGGATTTTTCAGTATCATCATTAGGAAAGGCCAGGAGAAGCAAATTTCCCAGCTTTATAAAAACTCAGCCTCCTCTAACCTTGTGCTAAAAACAGCAGCCATGGGTTCTTCTGCATAGCAAGGTGGAAGCCCACAAAGCTGGAGAAGGCTATTAAAAGATAGCAAATTGTTTTTTTTAGTGGCTGCTTCCTCAGTTTGAAATGTATTTAAGAAATGGCAATTAATAGAAACAGTGGAGGTCAAAATAAGATCTGAAAGACCAAGCAAAATTTAAGTGAGAGCTGCTTCAGTGGGGGAAATATGTATTTGATCCCTTGCTGATTTTGTAAGTTTGCCCACTGACAAAGGCATGAACAGTCTATAATTTTAAGGGTAGGTTAATTTTAACAAAAATATACATCTAGGGATGTTTTGCTATATGGTAACAATAGTAGCATAGCTAAGGATGGTAAGGATCAAATACGATTTATTACAGGATACCATAACAAATGGCATGAATTCAGGCAAGTTGTAGAGAAGCACTGGGCCGTCTTACATACTGACCCGATATTAAAACTTATTATACCACAAAAAATGGACATAGTGGCTAAGAGATCGAGAAATATCCGCGATATTCTAGTACACAGCCACTATGAGTCTGGAAAAAAGAAAAATGTGGCTAAGGATTTGGTGGGCTTTTTTCCGTGCAAGGCCTGTGCCAATTGTGTCAAAACTAAAAAGTTCACCAATTTTGATGGGTCTAAGGTTTCTGAGATCAGGAATTTTATTTCATGCTCATCAAAGGGGGTGATTTATCACTGTACTTGCCCTTGTGGAAAAGTGTATGTTGGCCTCACCACTAGGGAACTGAAGTTACGTATCCGGGAACATGTGCGAGACATAGAGAGGGCTACAACAGTGGAGGATCTCGCTAGCCTAAAGACACTCCCAAGGCACTATAAAAAGTTCCATAACTGTAATCCCCGCTCTATGATAGTTAAGGGCATAGACCTCGTGACTGTAGGTCGCAGAGGTGGTGATTTGGGTAAAGCCCTAGCGCAAGTCGAGAGCCGGTGGATTTACCGGTTGGGTACTCTGGCCCCACAGGGGTTAAATCAAAATTTGGGTTTTAGTTCTTTCCTGTAAACTTTTAGTATTTTGGTCTTTCTGTGTACATATTATGTGTGATCGGTCTTTTAAATGTTTTTAATTTTATGTGTTGTTTTTTGGTTTGGTTTTGTCTTTGATTGTTTTTAATTTGAGTTTATTACTTTCAGAATCCGTGTGCTATACTGTGGGGTTGTATGGACCTACGGCTAATCTCTCGACAACATGATTATGGATACTGATGTGACCATGAAGACTTGCACTTCGAGTTCGGTTCTCTGAAAGGATTCTATATCCATCAAGGCTGCATACTGTATGCTGAATTTATTTGACCAACCTGTCAGTGATTTGACCAGGGGACATTGGTGCAATATGGAGGATGCCGAGAGGTTTATTTGGTGCATCAATGGAATTTTCAGCTTCTTCTTTGATACCCAGTGACTTCTTATGAGTGCATTTGACAAATGGACCCATGTGCTTTGCACCTATCAATGAATATGGACCTATTTTTATTTGTATTTATTATTTTTCAGATGATGGCTATATTGTGTTTTGGTAGGATTGCGGGGCTGGATTCATGGGATATAATGGTGGCTGCTATTTATGCGCCTGATTCAGAGGGGGTACACTGTAGTATACTTTTTGCTATTATTAGCACGCTCATTTCGCAGTGTAGGTACCTTGTTTGCTATGTATTTGTCTATCAGTGGGATTATGTAGGGGGCGATGGTGACGGCTGGTGACTTATCCTGCAGGGGAGGCTGCGGTTGTGTATCGGTGTCCATTGTGTGACTCCGTATTCTTACGCCATAGACTGATGTATTCATGCCGGCATTTGCGGGACATGTTTTGTCTTATTGGCTATTGCGCTGTTTAAAACATGTGGGATCATGCAGGGGGCGATGGTGACGGTCGGCGCCTCATCCTGCAGGGGAGGCTCCGGCAGTGCCTCGCTTTCCTATGCGTGATCTCGGTTTCTTGCTCTATAGTTTCATTAACATAGGTTCGGCATGGACACCTATTGGTTAGTATCGGCATTCTCCACGCCCTATCTAGCATTGATAATTTAGCATTGACAGGTTAGATAGGTTGTGCATGAATAAAGCACAGCCGTGATGTGTTCAAAGTTTGGTAATGTGTACGCTGCACTGATAGTGGTGTGGGAGACGCCGTGCATGTAGCACCTGATTGGCTAAGGATTTCTGTGAAGTATGACTCACTTAGGGGAAGCCCCGTTCTGGCAACCTGATTGGTTGCCTCTGTTCTTAAAAAGCTAGTGACGCCTTATCGGAGACACGCCCCCAGGAGGAAGCAGATGCGAAACGCGCGTCGGGGTAACGGAGTCTCAGAGTGCCATGAGGCCGTTATATCAGCGAACATATCCAGGTAATATGTATTGGATGAGACATTGTATCCTATTTTCCCATTGTCCATAGTGAGATGTGCTTTGGCTACATGGGCGGTGCAATAGGGGATAGGTTTGAAGTGTTGCCTGGCTGGGTTTCCCGCATGCTTGGGATAGAAGCTGTGGGTGATTTTCCTGTGATTGGGCTAGGCTGCTAAATGTGGAGGAGGAGTGGACAAAAATTCCTCCTGACATATGCGCAAACTTCATCATCAACTACAAAAAATGTCTGACTGCTGTGCTTGCCAACAAGGGTTTTGCCCCCAAGAATTAAGTCTTGTTTGCCAGAGGGATCAAATACTTATTTCTCACTGCAAAACGCAAATAAATTTATATAATTTAAACAATGTGATTTTCTGACAGTGTCTGTAGTTTACTTGGCAAAATCCTTCTGACAGGTTCACTTTAAGTCCTTTTGATGTATCGTATGGTATAATACAATTACTTGATTTTATATATTATAGAGGTTTGTACTCGCTGCAATGTCCAGTCAAGTTTCTTCAAAGTTCATAAACCGCTCAAGATAGCAAACAAAAGCACAGTCTTTAACGGCACAAAGTGAAAACATAAAGTAAAAAGTCCATACAACATATAGCATGTTCACCTGCTCAGGATAGTGTCCAGTTCTTTAGACCTTAGCACAGACCAACACACAGGAGATCCACACATCTCCAGCTCCAGACCCTGAATGAGACACTCAGCATCCATTTTATCTGCCAATCCACGCCACTGCGGCAGTTATGTGAGCAGTTACTCCCACCTATCTCTTATGACTGCTCGTGAAACCGGGCCCTGGAATGGAATAACTCTCTCAGCACTATATGTGTTGAAGCATGCTTATGAGCTCACATAATTTTCATAGAATATGAATGATAACATCAAAACTTTTTCTTTACTCATAGTTAGTGGTTGGGTGAAGCCATTTATTGTCAAACTACTTTGTTTTCTCTTTTTAGAGTCTCCCTCAGCAAGAAGATCGTTGGGTACAGCCGGGACCAGCTGCTTGGAAAGCATCACCAAACCAGGGATTCAAGCTTGAGGAGGATAATTTGCATATTCCAGGTGCCTTCTCGGAAAAGCGAAGAGTCTCCCTCAGCAAGAAGATCGTTGGGTACAGCCGGGACCAGCTGCTTGGAAAGCATCACCAAATTTTTGCCTGTAGGACATTATTGCAAGAAAGCTTGGCTGAGTAGATTACACAAGAAGGAAAACACACAGCAAGTCAGCAGGATCTAGGAGCAACATGGCAGATGTGACAACCTACATGGTGAGCTGCAGCATGTGCTACATGTTCACAGATCGACCGGAAGAAGAATCCAATTTCACCTGTCAGAAGTGTAGACTAGTGGCCCTTTTAGAAGAAAAGGTGCGGGGTCTGGAAGAAAGAATAGCAACTTTGAAACTCATCAAAGAGAATGAAGACTTCCTAGACAGAACAGAAGCATCTCTACTGGTCACAGAAGGTGAAAAAAGTGTCAGAGAACCTCCAAAAGCAGATGAGTGGAAGCATGTGACCAAAAGAAGCAAGAAGACCATGGAGAAATCACCAACCACACAACTGAAGAACCGATATCAAATCTTTGTAGAGGATGAAGATGGCACACCTAAGGATGAAGCAATACCAGCAAGCAAAAAAGAAAAGGGCACACAGCAACAAGTGACAGTATAAAGTACAGCCAAGAAGCAACAAAGAGTGGTGGTGGTGGGAGACTCACTACTGAGAGGCACAGAAGCAGCCATCTGCAGACCGGACATAACCGCAAGAGAAGTATGCTGCCTTCCAGGTGCGATGATCAAGGATGTGACCGATAGGATACCAAAGCTCTTCAGCTCCAAGGACGTCCACCCATTTCTTCTGATACATGTTGGCACCAATGACACGGCAAGGAAGGACCTACCGACAATCTGCAAGGACTTTGAAGAGTTGGGGAAGAAAGTAAAGGAACTGGATGCACAGGTAGTTTTTTCTTCTATCCTTCCAGTAGATGGGCATGGCACCAGGAGATGGAACAGGATCCTTGATGCGAACAACTGGCTAAGACGATGGTGCAGACAACAAGGATTCGGATTCCTGGACCACGGTGTGAATTACTTGTACGATGGACTCCTCGCCAGAGACGGACTACACCTCAACAAACCTGGGAAACACACATTCGCCAGAAGACTCGCTACACTCATCAGGAGGGCGTTAAACTAGAAGAAGAGGGGACGGGAAGAAAAACATTAGACTCGGACAAAGAAGACCCAGGAAAACATACTCAGAAGGGAGGTAAGAACATTTCTAAAACAATCCACAGCGAGGAGATTGGAACAAAACAAAATCCTCTAAACTGCATGCTCGCAAACGCCAGAAGCCTGACAAACAAGATGGAAGAACTAGAAGCAGAAATATCTACAGGTAACTTTGACATAGTGGGAATAACCGAGACATGGTTAGATGAAAGCTATGACTGGGCAGTTAACTTACAGGGTTACAGTCTGTTTAGAAAGGACTGTAAAAATCGGAGAGGAGGAGGGGTTTGTCTCTATGTAAAGTCTTGTCTAAAGTCCACTTTAAGGGAGGATATTAGCGAAGGGAATGAGGATGTCGAGTCCATATGGGTCGAAATTCATGGAGGGAAAAATGGTAACAAAATTCTCATTGGGGTCTGTTACAAACCCCCAAATATAACAGAAATCATGGAAAGTCTACTTCTAAAGCAGATAGATGAAGCTGCAACCCATAATGAGGTCCTGGTTATGGGGGACTTTAACTACCCGGATATTAACTGGGAAACAGAAACCTGTGAAACCCATAAAGGCAACAGGTTTCTGCTAATAACCAAGAAAAATTATCTTTCACAATTGGTGCAGAATCCAACCAGAGGAGCAGCACTTTTAGACCTAATACTATCTAATAGACCTGACAGAATAACAAATCTGCAGGTGGTTGGGCATCTAGGAAATAGCGACCACAATATTGTACAGTTTCACCTGTCTTTCACTAGGGGGACTTGTCAGGGAGTCACAAAAACACTGAACTTTAGGAAGGCAAAGTTTGACCAGCTTAGAGATGCCCTTAATCTGGTAGACTGGGACAATATCCTCAGAAATAAGAATACAGATAATAAATTAAAAATGTTTAAGAACATCCTAAATAGGCACTGTAAGCAGTTTATACCTTATGGGAATAAAAGGACTAGAAATAGGAAAAACCCAATGTGGCTAAACAAAGAAGTAAGACAGGCAATTAACAGTAAAAAGAAAGCATTTGCACTACTAAAGCAGGATGGCACCATTGAAGCTCTAAAAAACTATAGGGAGAAAAATACTTTATCTAAAAAACTAATTAAAGCTGCCAAAAAGTAAACAGAGAAGCACATTGCTAAGGAGAGTAAAACTAATCCCAAACTGTTCTTCAACTATATCAATAGTAAAAGGATAAAAACTGAAAATGTAGGCCCCTTAAAAAATAGAGAGGAAAGAATGGTTGTAGATGACAAGGAAAAAGCTAACATATTAAACACCTTCTTCTCCACGGTATTCACGGTGGAAAATGAAATGCTAGGTGAAATCCCAAGAAACAATGAAAACCCTATATTAAGGGTCACCAATCTAACCCAAGAAGAGGTGCGAAATCGGCTAAATAAGATTAAAATAGATAAATCTCCGGGTCCGGATGGCATACACCCACGAGTACTAAGAGAACTAAGTAATGTAATAGATAAACCACTATTTCTTATTTTTAGGGACTCTATAGCGACGGGGTCTGTTCCGCAGGACTGGCATAGCAAATGTGGTGCCAATATTCAAAAAGGGCTCTAAAAGTGAACCTGGAAATTATAGGCCAGTAAGTCTAACCTCTACTGTTGGTAAAATATTTGAAGGGTTTCTGAAGGATGTTATTCTGGATTATCTCAATGAGAATAACTGTTTAACTCCATATCAGCATGGGTTTATGAGAAATCGCTCCTGTCAAACCAATCTAATCAGTTTTTATGAAGAGGTAAGCTATAGGCTGGACCACGGTGAGTCATTGGACGTGGTATATCTCGATTTTTCCAAAGCGTTTGATACCGTGCCGCACAAGAGGTTGGTACACAAAATGAGAATGGTTGGTCTGGGGGAAAATGTGTGTAAATGGGTTAGTAACTGGCTTAGTGATAGAAAGCAGAGGGTGGTTATAAATGGTATAGTCTCTAACTGGGTCGCTGTGACCAGTGGTGTACCGCAGGGGTCGGTATTGGGGCCTGTTCTCTTCAACATATTCATTAATGATCTGGTAGAAAGTTTACACAGTAAAATATTGATATTTGCAGATGATACAAAACTATGTAAAGCAGTTAATACAAGAGAAGATAGTATTCTGCTACAGATGGATCTGGATAAGTTGGAAACTTGGGCTGAAAGGTGGCAGATGAGGTTTAACAATGATAAATGTAAGGTTATACACATGGGAAGAAGGAATCAATATCACAATTACACACTGAATGGGAAACCACTGGGTAAATCTGACAGGGAGAAGGACTTGGGGATCCTAGTTAATGATAAACTTAATATACAAAAAACAGAGACCATAATGAGCCTAACCCGGGAAAAAAAAATACCACAAGTGTGTATGATTAATGATTACCCAGGCGCTTAAATCATTGCTCCAGCAACATTATATAGAAAGGAGAAACAGGGAGCCGAAAGTACAAATGTACAAATATAGTTTATTAATTAAAAAATAGGACATGGAACAAAAACAGAATAATGGAGATATCACGACAACACATGAGGGGAACAAGAAAGGGAACACCTATACCTGTCGGCCCCCCACACACACAAAGCACTGGGTGTGATGACTGTAAGTAGGCACAGATAAAAGATGAAAAAATACTAAGTGCCAATGTAGTGCACAGTGCTGGGAGGATGGGAAGTACAGAGCACCTGATATAAACAAGATGCTGTGCGGTTATGCAAGGACAATAAACTAAGGGCCAGTGCCCTATAAAATTATATATAATCTCGCCACACAGCAAAAACAAAGAAGGGTGCCATGCTTACCACAATGAGGGGAGGTAGACAAGAGAGGGTCCCACCGGTGAGAGTGCCCCGACGCACGTTTTGCAGCGCTCAAACGCTGCTTTCTCAAGGGGAAGTGGTGTATGTGACATGCAGGACCTGCTTATACCCTCCCTGACCCCGATCACATGGTCGGCGGCCTCCAATCATGTCGGCTCTGTCGGCGCATGCGCACTGCGGCGGAGCGGCGCCGCACAGGGACCCGGCGTCAAGACAGATGCGCAGACCGGGAGAAAATTCTCCAGGTCCGCGCAGCAAGCCCGTGGGACGCCCGTCCCAGCACGGCGACCACCCGCACACAGCGCGACGCGCACGGCCGCATGGGGGCTCACATAATGAAAAAAGTTTGGAGAGGGCCTAGTGTGATTTTATAAAGGACGCACCGTATATATATAATGAACTCTATAAAAGCCTAAAAGGCGCGGCAATGTGAACATGGATGATAATCAAAAGAGGACATATATAGGCAAAATTTATATAAATATTGCTATAAATAGACAACACAGAAAAAAATCCGTTTTCATGGATATCTTGTCACTGATGTCCAGGGAGTCATCCAAATATTCACTGATGTTGTAAAATCGATTGTCACACCGAGACCAAATAATATGTAGCAGGGAGGGAAGGACCGCAGGGCAAGGAAAAGAAAATACTGTAAATAAGGGAGGGAAAATAAAGAAAATTAAAAACATTTAAAAACACCAACGCTAAAAACACCGGAACAGATGGAAAAGACCACTGAATAAGAGAGAGCACAGCAAAGACCACGGATCAGAGGTAGGGATCGAAACTAAGGGACTCGTTAAGGCCCCTAGGGGTCATGGTGTCAAGCAAAGCGATCCACTTAGTTTCGATCTGTGCAAGTCGTTTTTTGTTGTCCCCACCCCTGATCCCCAGATGGAGCACATCGATACCCCTCACTTTGAGCAATCCACCATCACAATGATGGTATGCCCTAAAATGACGGGGGATTGTTTTAATCTCTACCCCCGGGGACACCGTCCTGGCCGCGCCAATGTCCCGCACATGCTCCCTAACCCGCACTCTAAGTTTACGGGTAGTAAGACCAACGTATATCCTGGGGCACGGACAGGTGGCGTAGTATATCACATTCGTAGTGCCACAGGATATACGTTCTTTGATCTGGAAGGTTTTAGTACCATCACTGGTAGAGAAATCAGAGCAGCGCAGGACATTGGCGCAGGCAAGACAGTGCCCACAGGGGGTACAACCCGCTCGGGGGCCACTTGTACCAAAAAAGTTTCTTGCGGGAGCAGGAATATAGTGGCTCCTCGCGAGCAGATTACTAAGATTAATTCCCCTTCTGGGGGTCATGAGGGGAGTAGTGCCCAGGGTGGCACACAGGGATGGTTCAGCCTGAAGAACCGGCCAATGTTTTTTCAGAATGGCCCGCATATTTTCCCATTCATGGTTGTAGGTGGAGATGAATCTGGTATGTCCATCTCCACCCACAGTACAGCGTCGGGCCCTCGGATGCAATAGATCACTGCGTTGTGTAGACCGTGCCCGGTCATAACCGGCCTTAATGGATCTGCGGCTGTACCCACGGACGGCAAATCTGTTCTTTAAGTCCGAGGCCTGTGATTCGAATTTGGCCTCAGTGGAGCAAATCCGCCGCACCCTGAGGAATTGTCCGACCGGGACGGCCCTGATGGTGGCTGGATAGTGAGCAGAAGAGGCATGCAGTAAAGAATTGACAGAGGTCGGCTTCCGATAGACGTCCGCCTGGATGCGCCGCTCAGAATCTACCTCCAGGCGGACATCCAAGAAGTCGACCGCGGCCATACTGCTCTGGTGGGTAAGGTGTATGTTAAGAGAATTTTCATTAAGATGCCTCATAAATTCCTCGAGCTGGCGTGCAGACCCCCCCACAAAAACAAGATGTCATCAATATAGCGATGCCAGCACAGCACATGGGCAGCAAGCGGTGGGCCCCCGTCGCCAAAAATCTCCCTCTCCCAGGCGCCCAGGAAGAGGTTGGCGTACGAGGGCGCACACGCCGCGCCCATGGCTGTGCCACGCTTCTGAAGATAGAAATAGTCCTTGAAGACAAAAAAGTTGTGGGAGAGGATAAACTTACCTGGAGCAGCCAGTGCCAGGCAGCAGCTGCCAAGGCAAACAGGATCATTGGGTGCATTAAAAGAGGTCTGGATACACATGATGAGAGCATTATACTGCCCCTGTACAAATCTCTAGTTAGACCACACATGGAGTACTGTGTCCAGTTTTGGGCACCGGTGCTCAGGAAGGATATAATGGAACTAGAGAGAGTACAAAGGAGGGCAACAAAATTAATAAAGGGGATGGGAGAACTACAATACCCAGATAGATTAGCGAAATTAGGATTATTTAGTCTAGAAAAAAGACGACTGAGGGGCGATCTAATAACCATGTATAAGTATATAAGGGGACAATACAAATATCTCGCTGAGGATCTGTTTATACCAAGGAAGGTGATGGGCACAAGGGGGCATTCTTTGCGTCTGGAGGAGAGAAGGTTTTTCCACCAACATAGAAGAGGATTCTTTACTGTTAGGGCAGTGAGAATCTGGAATTGCTTGCCTGAGGAGGTGGTGATGGCGAACTCAGTCAAGGGGTTCAAGAGAGGCCTGGATGTCTTCCTGGAGCAGAACAATATTGTATCATACAATTATTAGGTTCTGTAGAAGGACGTAGATCTGGGGATTTATTATGATGGAATATAGGCTGAACTGGATGGACAAATGTCTTTTTTCGGCCTTACTAACTATGTTACTATGTAAATCATAATGACAACCCAAAACATCCAAATGACCCTGATCAAAAATTTACATACCATGGTGATTTTTCCCTGATAACATGCACAGAAGGTGACACAAATGGGTTTGACTGGCTTCTAAAGGTAACATCTTCACCTGTGAACTGTTTGCTTTTACTGTTTGGTGTGTGCATAAAAGCTGAGTAAGTTTCTGGGATCCAGACAGACTCTTGCATCTTTCATCCAGCCACTGATGCTTCTGGATTGTGAGTCATGGGGAAAGCAAAAGAATTGTCAATGGATCTATGGGAAAAGGTAGTTGAGCTGTATAAAACAGGGAAGGGATACAAAAAAATTTCCAAGGAATTGATAATGCCAGCCAGCAGCGTTCAAACTGTGATTAAAAAAAGGAAAATCCAGGGCTCTGTAAAAACAAAACCACGGTCAAGTAAACCAACAAAAATTTTGTCCACAACTCCCGGGAAAATGGTTTGAGATGCAAAGAAAAACCCACAAATAACTTCAGTTGAAATACTGGTCTCTTTAAAAACTAGTGGTGAGGCTGTTTCAAGATGCGCAATTAGGAGGCACTTGAAGAAAAATGGGCTGCATGGTCAAGTTCCCAGAAGAAAGCTATTACTGCACAAATGTCACAAAGTACCTCACCTACCATACGCTAAACAGCACAGAGACAAGCCACCACTACAGGGCAAATGAGAAGAGTGAGGTTAAATTCCAGAATTGGCACATCTTATAAATGCACCTTTTCTGCGGCGGCTGAGAGCTGATGCTTTTAGCATGGTGTGGCAGTATCCATGGCCGCTTACTAGGTTATTAATTTCAGTCCACAGCTGTCTGAATAGCCTTTGCTGGCTATTAATTATAGGGGGACCCTGCATCATTTTTTGGGGAGTCCCCCATTTTAATAGCCAGTAAAGGCTACGTATACAGCTGTGAGCTGATATTAATAGCCTGGGAAGCGCCATGGGTATTACCCCCTTCCCAAGGTATAAACATTCGCTCCCATCTGTCTGCTTTCCCTCTGCTGGTTATGAAAATTATGTGGGAGCCCACGCCATTTTTTTCTGAAAAAATTATTTTAATAATTCTACATGTACAGTAAGCTGCACAAATTGCAATTAATTGTATATGTCACTGACATCTATATATTTATCTATTCTATGTTTATTTACTCTATGTAATCTATCTCTTCTATCCTGTAGGTTCCTGCTGTGGTTTTACACTACGCAGTTGCTGAATTGCCGGCTTTTCTTCTATCTCTCTATGTAATGTATATACATATTTATATATGTGTGTGTCACTGACATCTACAGTATATATCTACCTATCCTATGTGTATATATCTATTCTATCTATTCTATTCTAACCTGTCACTCTGTGATTTTACTGTACACGGCACATGAATTGCCAGCTTTTCCAAGGAGATCGGTGTGTAAAAATCGGACAGCACTCGCATGGTCCCAGTGCTGTGTGATTTTTTTTCTCGCACCTATTGATTTCTATTGCAGGATGCGATCCAATATCTGATTACAATCGCAGCATGCTGCGGGGTTTTTCCAGTCAGATTGTGATCTGATCCGAGCTAGAAAAAAAAAAAAACCAGATGAACACACAATGATAGAATAACATTGGTCCGAATGCAATCTGATTTTTAGTCAATCCGCATTTGTTTGATTTCATCATAAGTGGGAATGAGCCCTAAAAGAGCCACACAAGTACTGACCTTCTTACATATCCACAAAAATATATTTGCAAAATAAAGTTTCGACTTATCACATCAATATGTTAGACTGCCAGTCGTCAAAAGTGACAATTTATGTCAGCAAGTACATGATGAAAGCTAAAAAATGTGTTTTTCTAAGGTTGAACTTAAAGTATTTTGGTAGAGTTCTAGTTTTGAAACTATCATTTATACATCACATTGCCACTTTATCTTTTTGTCAGAACATTTGGCTCTTTTAGAAGTGGTCAAAACATCTTGTTTATCTTCCCAGCTAAAAAGATCTTGATCTGTGTGTTCCATTTACCTGCCAGACCCTCAGAGATGAACACCACTACAAATAGGTCATTCTCAATTGGAATCATGCTGATAAAACTACTATATTAACTTCTAAGATACACAGTGAGATAGACTAAGATTTGTTTTTCTTTTGTTTTTTATTCCTTTTCCTTCCTGAATTTTCAACAGTGACAGTTATAATATATGGTTTTATTTGGCATATTTAACATGCAGAAATAATTCTGAATCTACAGTCAGCAGTAATTGCATTGAACTCTCAATAAGCTTGTCAATTACTGTGGGACTCTACATTATCATAATTAATGTTTGGTTTGACAATAAAGCTTTTTTTATCTGTAAAAACTGTTTATAAATGTAGAGTAATTTAGCACTTACTAATTTAATCTTGGTAGCTGAAATGTGTCTTTAACTGGAACCTGCCAGGTCTTTTTACATGTTTTGTTTTTTCAGATGTAGCAAAATTGAAAAAAAAATTTTTTAAACAACTACATTCTGTATGCTAACAATCTGTGAAGATTCAATTGGCTATTGACGTAGTATGAAAAAGTCAGGTAGTCCCGTGCCATCTCCACCCCAAATTCTTGAGCTAGGCATGGTGCACTGTACTTGGATAAATTACAGTACATTTTACTGCACTATGTGTGTGGGAGTACACCACAACAAAGTATGCAGTAGATTTCGAAGTGGTTGTGTCAGCAAAGACTGAAGTCAGAGGCGTAGCTAGGGTTTTGGTTCAGGGGGCAAAACTTCTGAGAGGGGGCGAAACTTCTGAGTGGTCCCCTAACCAGGTAACCCTCATTACAACTGGGTGACGCACCCTAATAGTGGAGGAGAACCTCAGCAGATGACCGTACTGTTGCTGAAAATAAACTCTATATAAAGGCCAATATTGAAATTACTGCCATATGGTCAGTGGTAGATACCAGTCCTACGGAACATACAAGAGATTACTGAACAGTTATAGATGGTAACTTACAGTTGACGTTTTTTCTGATGGAATCATTCACTTTTCCCGTCTTTTCCATCTGGCCCAGACCGACATAACAACTTCTCTAGTCAGGACTCAGCTGCAGAAATTACAACAAAGACACATTTCACGTCTCATATTTTCAGCACTGTCACTAATGTGACTATTCCCAATATGCACAAACTCCTCACCCTGCTGTCACCCCAATGTTGTTTGCAAATTTTGAAACTGCACACAGGAACAAAGTCCTTTATTTTTGGAGATATGTCCTGTGGTCTGATGAAACAAAAATTTAACCTTTTGGGCATAATGGCCATCATTATGCTTGGAGGAAAAAATGAGAAGCTTGGAAGCCTAAGAACACCATCCCAACTGTGAAACTCTGGGTGACAACATCAAGTTATGAGGTTGTTTCGCTGCAAGAGGGACTGTTGCACTTCACAAAATACCACAGTGTCACGGAAATACCACACTGCCAAATATGTGGCCTGAATTTTTTAAATGCTAAATAGTGCTGTATATAAGTAGAGTCACAGATAGCAAAAACAATTGAAAACCAGCCTAAAATGCCCAAACTTGAAGCACGCAGATTAATGAGGCATGTTTTTTTGGGGGGTGAATTTAAAACAAAAAAAACAAGAGTGTCACAAGGCTACCACACAGAACTATGCTACTGCAGAAATTAGATTTTTCAAAAACAGATACACCAGGACTCAGTGTGACTTAACATACTGTATTAATGTCTTTTTTTCTTTTTGGTGAACGTAAACAAAAAAAAATTGACCAAGGCTAGCAGACAGAAACTACCGTATAGCTGACCCCCCTAATTTTGCCACAAAAAACTGGGAAAACTTAATGACTCGAGTATAAGCCTAGGGTGGGAAATGCAGCAGCTACCGGTAAATGTCAAAAGTAAAAATAGATACCAATAAAAGTAAAATTAATTGAGACATCAGTAGGCTAAGTGTTTTTGAATATCCATATTGAAACAGGAGCCCCATATAATGCTCCATACAGTTCATGATGGGCCCCATAAGATGCTCCATATTAAAATATGCCCCATATAATCCTGCATAGAGGTTAATAATGGCCCCATAAGATGCTCCATACAGACACTTGCCCCATATAATGCTCCACAAACGTTGATTATGGCCCTATATTGACACTTGCCCCATATAATGCTGCACAAATGTTGATTATGGCCCCATATGATGCTCCATACAGACACTTGCCCCATATAGTGTTGCACAAATGTTATGGCCCCATACAGACACTTGCCTTATATAGTGTTGCACAAACGTTATGGCCCCATATGATGCTCCATACAGACAACTGCCCCATATAGTGCTGCACATGTCCCCATATGATGCTCCATACAGACACTTGCCCATATAGTGCTGCACAAACATTGATTATGGCCCCATATGATGCTCCATACAGACACTTGCCCCATATAGTGCTGCACATGGCCCCATATGATGCTCCATACAGACACTTGCCCCATATAGTGCTGCACAAACATTATGGCCCCATATGATCCTCCATACAGACAAGTGCCCCATATAGTGCTGCACAAACGTTGATTATGCCCCATATGATGCTCCATACAGACACTTGCCCCATATAGTGCTGCACAAACGTTGATTGTGGCTCCATACAGACACTTGCCCCATATAGTGCTGCACAAACGTTATGGCCCCATAAGATGCTGCATACAGACACTTGCCCCATTTGCTCTTGCTGCGATAAAAAAAATAAATCACATACTCACCTCTCCGTCGCTCAGGCCCCCGACACTTGCAATATTCACCTGACTTTATTCCAGCGCCGCTCCATCTTCAGCGTCTTCTGCACTGACGTTTAGGCAGAGGGCGCGCACTAACCATGTCACTGTGCCCTTTGACCTGAGCATCACTGCAGAAGACGCTGAAGATGGAGCGGCGGCTGGAACGAGGAGCAGGTGAATATCGCGCTGTGCTCCCCTACCCATTATACTCACCTGCTCCTGGCACTGTGTAGTCCCTGCTTCCCCGGCACTGCAGCTTCTAACTGTACTGAGCAGTCACCGTTACCGCTCATTACAGTAATGAATATGCGGCTCCACCCCTATGGGAGGTGGAGCCACATATTCATTACTGTAATGAGCGGTGCCATGTGACCGCTCAGTACAGGAAGAAGCTGGGGTGCCAAGAAGCAGGGACCTGCAGGGACCGCGCCAGGAGCAGGTGAGTATAATTAGACAGCCCCCGCTCCCTCTTCCCTGCCGACCCCAGGGTATGAATCGAGTATAAGCCAAGATGGGGACTTTCAGCCCCCAAAAATGGGCTGGAAATCTCGGCTGATACTCGAGTATATACGGTATGCTATGTATGCCTGCCTGCTGAAACATGATTTTTCTAAACCAGATACAACAGAACTCCTAACATAACATATGACTCATGACATAACAGACTGTATTCATTTTTTTTAGAGTTTTGTATAATTAAAAAAAAGAACAAGGCTAGCAGACAGAACTATGAAACTTATGCCTGTCAAGCTACAATTTTTCCACCACAGATACAACAGGCCTCAGTCTGACATAACAGACTGTCTTAATTTTTTTTGGGGGGGTTGTAGAATTTTTTTTAATGCTAAATAGTGCTGTATATAAGTAGAGTTACAGACAGGAAAAAAATGGACTAATGGGAATGGCCTAAAATGCCCAAACTTGGAGCATGCAGATATATGAGCCTGTCACGAAAATATCACACTGCCAAATATGTGGCCTGTATTATATGGGGGGGCCTGCAAAATAGTGCTGTATATGAGTAGAGTCACAGACAGCAAAAACAGTGGAAAACCAGCCTAAAATGCCCAAACTTGGAGCACGAAGATATATGAGGCCTTTTTTGTTTTTTGGCACAAGGCTACCACACAGAACTATGCTACTGCGGAAATACGATTTAAAAAAAAAAAAAAAAACACCAGGGCTCAGACTGACATAACAGACTGTATTAATTTTTTGGGGGTCTTTTGGGTGAATTTATAAAAAAAATAATAGAACAAGGCTAGCACACACAACTATGCTACGTATGCCTGACAAACTATGATTTTTCTACAGATGCCCCAGGACTCAGTCTGACATAATAGACGGTGTATTTTTTTTTGGGGGGGGGTGAATTTTTGGAGAAAAGAAAAAAAAATGAAAATTGCAACTAGGTTTATAGTAAATAAGCAGCAGCAGCAGACAGCTATGGAGCTTTGGGAGGGATGCAGTAGGAGCTATGTACGCACATACAGTGTCTGCAGGCCTTGCACTGATGTGGATATTCTGTGCCCTGCCTACCTAGCGCTGCAATCTTGGGACCCATGAATTAGCCCTAAAAAGGACTGTTGGTTTCTCAGGAGTTGTGGAATTAATAGTTGCAGACCTACACTAACTATTAAAACCACGATTCTGACCCTATCTCAGCAGCAGCTCTCCCTACTCTCGCTAAATCCGGAGCTGAATGCGGCGAACAGGGCGGCGTCAGGTCTCTTATACTTGGGATGATGCTGTGCGGCCAAGACAATCACTGCACGACCACAACAAAGATGGCTGTGGCATTTCATGGCCTGGCAGACAATCCCTGCAGCGTGATTGGGTCTCTGAAGTCCGCCAAAAATGCTGGGTGGAGACTGCAGTTACCGACGAATAATCCGGGAAAGGCTCGCTGCTCGGCGAGTACCCCGAGCACAGTGATACTCGGATGAGTAACGAGTAGTGGAGAGAACGTTCGCTCATCACTAATGCTTAATAAAAAATTTACTTTTTTCATATACTGATTTGAGAACAATTTTGACACATTACTCATTAGTCAAAGTTACAATTTTTAGTAATAAGTTTACAATGTCTGAAATATAGAATCTTACTCTTTTATGTTATTGCCGCATGCAGATTAATATATTTTGCACAAAACAAAGAATTGGGGTACATTGGACAATAATTTATAATTTTTGGGTTAAACGTGTTGTCCAGATTTGGCAAGAAACACTGCAGTTGATCTATGTGGTAGCAGATTTGTGAATCCTCACATCTTGCACAGAGCGCCGTCAGGATTCTCCGATGCCGACTCAGAGAACGACAATATGAATGTTATATATGATATAAATACTCCTGGCCACATACTGAGCAGACATTCATGGCCTTGCTCAATACAAACTCCAGCTGGTGATTCCGTGGCTTACGCTGACGTCGCATCAACAGAACAATGTGTTCTCTTCCAGTCTGCTCTGTCAGTGGAGCATGACCGACAATGCCATAGTGACTGACACCCGACGCTGGAAAATGCAAGCTCCAACAGTAGAAAAGCAACTGTACTGCATAGGACCATGCAAGATAATGAAAATAAAAATATATAATTAAGGCTCAGGTCACATTGCGTTTGTGCCCACTGATAGGCGCATATGCTTACAAGGTACACAGTCAGGATGGATGTTAAGGCATCTGTCTACCGTAGGCACACACTTTAGAGAAATGTATGATGGCTGTATATAGTTAAACAAATTTTATACAGAGAACACACTTGCAGTGTGCCTCTGGTAAATGATCACCTATGGCGATAGTGGAATATATATTGGGAAAAGCTACTACAGGCTATGTGCATCTAGCTTATGCTAAAGTGGCAAAATTCAGACATAGTTAGCCTAAAAATGTCTTTAAATGAATAAAATATTTTACTTTTCAAGCAGATATGTTAGTGTAACCATATTCAAATTGATATAACTGCAATAACATAACAAAAGCTTGAAGTCATTTTTTCTATTTCTTTACATAAAGTGTTGTTGAGTACAGGTAATGAAGCTATCATTTATATCTACATCTGAGCAAATGGAATTGTCAAAGTTATTTTGCATTTCTTTGGGATTCAAATACAATAAAAAAAAGCAAAAAAAAAAAAACAATGAAAAAGGAAAAAAGGGGCCATATGATGCACACAAATGAGTGTAAAAAAGTAAATAGATTTGTGTATGCTATTTCTTAAAAACCCTCAGAAATGTCTACCCTATATTTTGAAATCTTGTTAAAAAAAATTGTCAGCAAATTCACAAGCAATGTAGCCTCATTCTGAAGTCAGTAATTTTTATTTAGTGTTTTGGATCCAAGTTTTTTAAGTGTTTGATTAATTACTTTAATGAACAAAATAAATAAATAAAGCTTCTTCTATACATTGCAGTGTTATCCCTGACAGCAAATCGATGGCACACAGATGCCATCTGTGTGCTGTGCATGACTGTCAAGGACCCATAGATTTGTATGGGTAATTTCGATCCTAGTCAATTGATCAAAAACGGATTTGTATGCAAAAGACAGGGGCATGTGAACAGCCCCAAAGGCAATATTTGGTATATGTTCTATCAGTGAAAATAATAGAACATGAAAATAATTCACAGATGTCTGAATGAGGCCTAAAATAAAAGTTACATTTACAACAATGCAGAGCCACATCCAAATTTTGAACTTTAAGTAAACTAAATATGATGTATACACTTATAATACAGATCATTACAAACAAATAATAAAACAGGATCAGTATTTTTTTAGGAATTTTAATGGTACTTGATAAGTTTTTACATCAGTAAATACAATTCTTGTTAATTTCTACACTATAAAAACAAATAAATTTTTACCCAAATGCTGGAATTTGAAACGTGGATATAAAAAGAATGGTCATGCACACACTGCAACAGGGATTTTGGCCAACTCCTCCATATGGATCTTCTCCAGATCTTTCAGATTTCAGGGCTGTCATTGGGCAACATTGAGTTTTAGCCCCCTCCAAAGATTTTCTTTTGGGTTCAGGTCTGGAGACTTGCTAGGCCACTACAGGATATTGAAATGCTTGTTACAGAGCCACTCCTTAGTTGCCCTAGCTGTGTGTTTTGGGTCATTGTCATGCTGGAAAACCCAGCCATGACCCATCTTCAATGTTCTTACTGAGGGAATATTGGTTTGCATTAACTATTTTGCACCATATTTAGATTCGTAAAAAAAACAAACAGATGAAATACTGATTATACAGTGGGGAAAATAAGTATTTGATACACTGACAATTTTGCAAGTTTTCCCACCTAAAAAGACTGGTGAGGTCTGTAATTGTTATTATAGGTACACTTCAACTGTGAGAGATAGAGTCTAAAAAAATGCAGAAAATCAAATTGTATGATTTTTACATACTTAATTTGCATTTTATAGCATGAAATAAATATTTGATACAATAGAAAAACAGAACTTAATATTTGGTACAGAAACCTTTGTTGTCAATTACAGATGTTTCCTGTAGTTCTTGGCCAAGTTTGCACACACTGCAACAGGGATTTTGGCCAACTCCTCCATATGGATCTTCTCCAGATCTTTCAGATTTCGGGGCTGTCATTGGGCAACATTGAGTTTTAGCCCCCTCCAAAGATTTTCTGTTGGGTTCAGGTCTGGAGACTTGCTAGGCCACTACAGGATATTGAAATGCTTGTTACAGAGCCACTCCTTAGTTGCCCTAGCTGTGTGTTTTGGGTCATTGTCATGCTGGAAAACCCAGCCATGACCCATCTTCAATGTTCTTACTGAGGGAAGGAGGTTGTTGTCCAAAATCTTACGATACACGACCCCATCCATCCTCCCTTCAATAAAGTGCAGTCGTCCTGTCCCCTTTGCAGAAAAGCAGACACCAAAGCATGATATTTCCTCCATTATGCTTCATGGTTGGAACAGTATTCTTGGGGTTGTACTCTTATTTTTCCTCAAAATATGGCGAGTGGAGTTGTGTAGTAAGTTATTTTTAATGGTTTCAACACTCCAATTAATTAATACTAATTATTGAGATATTGATATGGTTTCAATCACTTATAATATATATATACAATACAGAGCAAAAGTTTGGACACACCTTCTCATTTCAAGATTTTTCTGTATTTTCATGACTATGAAAATTGTACATTCACACTGAAGGCATCAAAACTATGAATTTACACATGTGGAATTATATACTTAACAAAAAAGTGTGAAACAACTGAAAATATGTATTATATTCTAGGTTCTTCAAAGTAGCCACCTTTTGCTTTGATGACTTTTTGCACACTCTAGGCATTCTCTTCATGAGCTTCAAGAGGTAATGGTTTTCACTTCACAGGTGTGCCCTGTCAGGTTTAATAAGTGGGATTTCTTGCCTTATAAATGAGGTTGGGACCATCAGTTGTGTTGTGCAGAAGTCTGGTGGATACACAGCTGATAGTCCTACTGAATAGACTGTTAGAATTTGTGTACAAACTTTTGCTTTGTACTGTATATGCACTGCTCAAAAAAATAAAGGGAACACTTAAACAGCAGAATATAACTCCAAGTAAATCAAACTTCTGTGAAATCAAACTGTCCACTTAGGAAGCAACACTGCTTGACAATCAATTTCACATGCTGTTGTGCAAATGGAATAGACAACAGATGGAAATTATTGGCAATTATCAAGACACACTCAATAAAGGAGTGGTTCTGCAGGTGGGGACCACAAGCCAAATCTCAGTATCAATGCTTTCTGGCTGATGTTTTGGTCACTTTTGAATGTTGGTTGTGCTTTCACACTCGTGGTAGCATGAGATAGGCTCTACAACCCACACAAGTGGCTCAGGTAGCTCATCCAGGATGGCACATCAATGCTAGATGTGGCAAGAAGGTTTGCTGTGTCTGTCAGCGTAGTGTCCAGAGGCTGGAGGCACAACCAGGAGACAGGCCAGTACACTAGGAGATGTGGAGGGAGCCGTAGGAGGGCAACAACCCAGCAGCAGGACCCCTACCTCAGCCTTTGTGCAAGGAGGAACAGGAGTAGCACTGCCAGAGCCCTGAAAAATGACCTCCAGCAGGCCACAAATGTGAATCCCAGCCCCGCAGTGTGAATAAATCAGATGACACTGCAGGGCTGGGATTCACGGGCAGGGAGGCCGCACAGGCACAGTCAGCTAGACTGCATATGAGGACAGAGGATGGGCAGCGCTCACTGCGCCTGCCCAAGGCATGACAAAAGAGCGCAGGCGCCGGCTGATTTCAAAACAGCGCTGAGGAGGTGGCGCCCGGCGCCAAGAAGACTTGAGTGATGGCTGTGTGGCGTCTGCAGCAGGGGGGGAAAGGCATGCCTCGAGGACTGAGGAAAGGTATTTAGGACAAATTACAAAATGGATTATTTCTGCAGTTACAGCACCAATAACTGATAGAGCCACCTTGTCAGAAGGCAGCATTACTTGTTGTGATTTTGCTTTTTGCTCCCTCTAGTGGTCATTAGTGATTTGACTCTGGAGCGTCTATCTTTTCCTATATCCTCACCTGGGCCATTAGTTCAGGGGCGTTGCTATATAAGCTCCCTGGACCTTCAGTTCAATGCCTGGCATCGTTGAAATCAGAGCTAATCTGTTGTGCTCTTGTCCTCTGATCCTGGTTCCTGTTTTTCAAGCTAAGTCTGCTTCTTTGCTTTTTGCTTTTGTTTTGTTTGGTATTTTTGTCCAGCTTGTTCCTATCTGTATCCTGACCTTTGCTGGAAGCTCTAGGGGGCTGGTGTTCTCCCCCCGGACCGTTAGACGGTTCGGGGGTTCTTGAATCTCCAGCGTGGATTTTTATAGGGTTTTTGTTGACCAGATAAGTTATCTTGCTATATTCTGCTATTAGTAAGCTGGCCTCTCTTTGCTGAACCTGGTTCATTTCTGTGTTTGTCATTTCCTCTTACCTCACCGTTATTATTTGTGGGGGGCTTGTATCTTGCTTTGGGGTCCCTTTCTCTGGAGGCAAGAGAGGTCTTTGTTTTCTTCTCCTAGGGGTAGTTAGATTCTCCGGCTGGCGCGAGTCATCTAGCGATCACCGTAGGCATGATCCCCGGCTACTTCTAGTGTTGGCGTTAGGAGTAGCTATTTGGTCAACCCAGTTACCACAGCCCTATGAGCTGGATTTTTGTATCTTGCAGACTTACACGTTCCTCTGAGACCCTGTCCACTGGGGTCATAACAGTATGCCAGGCCAGTATTAAATGTTTAATGCATTGCAGAAGTGGGATTATAAGAAAGAAAATTTTGAGGTTTTTTTTCCCTCTCTCATTTTTTTTTTTTTTTCTTTTCCCCTTTACCTCAGAGTGGCTTAAGCTTGCTGCAGACATGAATGTCCAGACCTTGATTACAAGTGTGGACCAGCTTGCCGCTCGTGTGCAGGGTATACAAGATTATGTTACCAGAAATCCTTGGTCTGAACCCAAGATTCCGATTCCTGAACTGTTTTTAGGAGACCGATTTAAGTTTAGGAATTTCAGGAATAATTGTAAATTATTTTTGTCCCTGAAACCTTGTTCGTCTGGAGACTCTGCTCAACAAGTAAAAATTGTTATTTCATTCTTACGGGGTGACCCTCAGGATTGGGCTTTTTCGTTGGCGCCAGGAGATCCGGCATTGGCTGATATTGATGCGTTTTTTCTGGCGCTCGGTTTACTTTATGAGGAACCCAATCTTGAGATTCAGGCAGAGAAAGCCTTGCTGGCTATGTCTCAGGGCCAGGACGAGGCTGAGGTGTATTGCCAAAAATTTCGGAAATGGTCCGTGCTGACACATTGGAACGAGTGTGCACTGGCCGCTAATTTTAGAAATGGCCTTTCTGAGGCCATTAAGAATGTTATGGTGGGTTTTCCCATTCCCACAGGTCTGAATGATACCATGTCCCTGGCTATTCAAATTGACCGGCGGTTGCGGGAGCGCAAAGCCGCAAATTCCCTCATGTTGTTGTCTGAACAGACACCTGATGTGATGCAATGTGATAGAAAAACCGCAAATTCCCTCATGGTGTTGTCTGAACGGACACCTGATTTGATGCAATGTGATAGAATCCTGACTAGAAATGAGAGGAAAATTCATAGACGCCGGAATGGCTTGTGCTACTACTGTGGTGATTCTACACATGTTATCTCAGCATGCTCTAAACGTATATCTAAGGTTGTTAGTCCTGTCACCGTTGGTAATTTGCATCCTAAGTTTATTTTGTCTGTAACTTTAATTTGCTCACTGTCATCTTATCCTGTCATGGCGTTTGTAGATTCAGGTGCTGCCCTGAGTCTTATGGATCTCTCATTTGCTAAGCGCTGTGGTTTTATTCTTGAACCATTAGAAAATCCTATCCCTCTTAGGGGTATTGATGCTACGCCATTGGCAGAAAATAAGCCGCAGTATTGGACACAGGTTACCATGTGCATGACTCCTGAACACCGCGAGGTGATACGTTTTCTCGTTCTACATAAAATGCATGATTTGGTTGTTTTGGGGCTGCCATGGTTACAGACCCATAATCCAGTCCTTGACTGGAAGGCTATGTCAGTGTCTAGTTGGGGCTGTCGTGGTATTCATGAGGATTCCCTGCCTGTGTCTATTGCTTCTTCTACGCCTTCGGAAGTTCCGGAGTACTTGTCTGATTATCAGGATGTCTTTAGCGAGTCCAGGTCCAGTGCATTGCCTCCTCATAGGGAATGTGACTGTGCAATAGATTTGATTCCAGGCAGTAAATTTCCTAAGGGAAGACTGTTTAATCTGTCGATACCTGAACATACCGCTATGCGTTCATATATCAAGGAGTCTCTGGAGAAAGGACACATCCGTCCGTCTTCTTCCCCTCTTGGTGCGGGATTCTTTTTTGTGGCTAAAAAGGACGGATCTTTGAGGCCTTGTATTGACTATCGGCTTTTAAATAAGATCACTGTCAAATTTCAGTATCCTTTGCCGCTGTTGTCTGACTTGTTTGCCCGGATTAAAGGTGCCAAGTGGTTTACCAAGATAGACCTTCGTGGTGCGTACAACCTTGTGCGCATTAAGCAAGGGGATGAATGGAAAACCGCATTCAATACGCCCGAAGGTCATTTTGAGTACTTGGTGATGCCTTTTGGGCTCTCTAATGCCCCTTCAGTTTTTCAGTCCTTTATGCATGACATTTTCCGGAACTATCTGGATAAATTTCTGATCGTTTATCTGGATGATATTCTGGTTTTTTCTGATAATTGGGACTCGCATGTGGAGCAGGTCAGGATGGTCTTTAAAATTTTGCGTGAAAATTCTTTGTTTGTCAAGGGCTCAAAGTGTCTTTTTGGTGTACAGAAGGTTCCCTTTTTGGGGTTCATTTTTTCCCCTTCTGCTGTGGAGATGGACCCAGTCAAGGTCCGAGCTATTCTTGATTGGACTCAGCCCTTGTCAGTTAAGAGTCTTCAGGAGTTCTTGGGTTTCGCTAACTTCTACCGTCGTTTTATCGCTAACTTTTCTAGCATTGTGAAACCTTTGACGGATATGACCAAGAAGGGCTCCGATGTGGTTAATTGGGCTCCTGCTGCCGTGGAGGCTTTCCAGGAGTTGAAGCGTCGGTTTACTTCGGCGCCTGTTTTGTGCCAGCCTGATGTCTCTCTTCCCTTTCAAGTTGAGGTGGATGCTTCAGAGATTGGAGCAGGGGCCGTTTTGTCGCAGAGAGGCCCTGGTTGCTCTGTTATGAGACCTTGCGCCTTTTTCTCTAGGAAGTTTTCGCCTGCGGAGCGAAATTATGATGTGGACAATCGGGAGTTGTTGGCCATGAAATGGGCATTTGAGGAGTGGCGTCATTGGCTCGAGGGTGCTAAGCATCGTGTGGTGGTCTTGACTGATCACAAAAATCTGATGTATCTCGAGTCTGCTAAACGCCTGAATCCTAGACAGGCCCGCTGGTCATTGTTTTTCTCCCGTTTTGACTTTGTTGTCTCGTATTTACCAGGTTCAAAGAATGTGAAGGCCGATGCTCTTTCCAGGAGCTTTGTGCCTGATGCTCCTGGAGTCGCTGAACCTGTTGGTATTCTTAAGGATGGTATTATCTTGTCAGCTATTTCTCCTGATCTGCGACGTGTGTTGCAGAGATTTCAGGCTGATAGGCCTGATTCTTGTCCACCTGACAGACTGTTTGTGCCTGATAAGTGGACCAGCAGAGTCATTTCCGAGGTTCATTCCTCGGTGTTGGCAGGTCACCCAGGAATTTTTGGCACCAGAGATCTGGTGGCCAGATCCTTTTGGTGGCCTTCCTTGTCTAGGGATGTGCGGTCATTTGTACAGTCCTGTGGGACTTGTGCTCGAGCTAAGCCTTGCTGTTCTCGTGCCAGCGGGTTGCTCTTGCCCTTGCCTGTCCCTAAGAGACCTTGGACACATATCTCCATGGATTTCATTTCTGATCTTCCGGTGTCTCAGGGCATGTCTGTTATCTGGGTGATATGTGATCGCTTCTCCAAGATGGTCCATTTGGTTCCTTTGCCTAAACTGCCTTCCTCTTCCGATCTGGTTCCTGTGTTTTTCCAGAACGTGGTTCGTTTGCACGGCATCCCTGAGAATATTGTGTCAGACAGAGGATCCCAGTTCATTTCCAGATTCTGGCGATCCTTTTGTAGTAGGATGGGCATTGACTTGTCGTTTTCGTCTGCTTTCCATCCTCAGACTAATGGACAGACGGAGCGAACTAATCAGACTTTGGAGGCTTATTTGAGGTGTTTTGTCTCTGCTGATCAGGACGATTGGGTGACCTTCTTGCCGTTAGCTGAGTTTGCCCTTAATAATCGGGCTAGTTCCGCCACCTTGGTTTCGCCATTTTTCTGCAACTCTGGTTTCCACCCTCGTTTTTCTTCGGGTCATGTGGAACCTTCTGACTGCCCTGGGGTGGATTCTGTGGTGGATAGGTTGCAGCGGATCTGGAATCTTGTGGTGGACAACTTGAAGTTGTCACAGGAGAGGGCTCAGCGCTTTGCCAACCACCGCCGCGGTGTGGGTCCCCGACTACGTGTTGGGGATTTGGTGTGGCTTTCTTCCCGCTTTGTTCCTATGAAGGTTTCCTCTCCCAAATTTAAACCTCGTTTTATTGGTCCTTACAAGATATTGGAAATTCTTAATCCTGTATCCTTTCGCCTGGATCTACCTGTGTCGTTTGCTATCCACAACGTGTTTCATAGGTCCTTGTTGCGGCGGTACGTTGTGCCTGTGGTTCCTTCTGCTGAGCCTCCTGCTCCGGTGTTGGTTGAGGGCGAGTTGGAGTACGTGGTGGAGAAGATCTTGGATTCTCGTCTCTCCAGGCGGAGGCTTCAGTACCTGGTCAAGTGGAAGGGCTATGGTCAGGAAGATAATTCCTGGGTGGTCGCCTCTGATGTTCATGCGGCCGATTTAGTTCGTGCCTTTCATGCCGCTCATCCTGATCGCCCTGGTGGTCGTGGTGAGGGTTCGGTGACCCCTCACTAAGGGGGGGGTACTGTTGTGATTTTGCTTTTTGCTCCCTCTAGTGGTCATTAGTGATTTGACTCTGGAGCGTCTATCTTTTCCTATATCCTCACCTGGGCCATTAGTTCAGGGGCGTTGCTATATAAGCTCCCTGGACCTTCAGTTCAATGCCTGGCATCGTTGAAATCAGAGCTAATCTGTTGTGCTCTTGTCCTCTGATCCTGGTTCCTGTTTTTCAAGCTAAGTCTGCTTCTTTGCTTTTTGCTTTTGTTTTGTTTGGTATTTTTGTCCAGCTTGTTCCTATCTGTATCCTGACCTTTGCTGGAAGCTCTAGGGGGCTGGTGTTCTCCCCCCGGACCGTTAGACGGTTCGGGGGTTCTTGAATCTCCAGCGTGGATTTTTATAGGGTTTTTGTTGACCAGATAAGTTATCTTGCTATATTCTGCTATTAGTAAGCTGGCCTCTCTTTGCTGAACCTGGTTCATTTCTGTGTTTGTCATTTCCTCTTACCTCACCGTTATTATTTGTGGGGGGCTTGTATCTTGCTTTGGGGTCCCTTTCTCTGGAGGCAAGAGAGGTCTTTGTTTTCTTCTCCTAGGGGTAGTTAGATTCTCCGGCTGGCGCGAGTCATCTAGCGATCACCGTAGGCATGATCCCCGGCTACTTCTAGTGTTGGCGTTAGGAGTAGCTATTTGGTCAACCCAGTTACCACAGCCCTATGAGCTGGATTTTTGTATCTTGCAGACTTACACGTTCCTCTGAGACCCTGTCCACTGGGGTCATAACAATTACTGCTGCACAAGGTGCCTCTTTTTGTTTCAAATGCCTGGGGGGGTGACAGATTCCCTTTAAAGTGTATGTTGCTCAATAACAAAGGCATATATGTGTGTACCAGAGTGCTCCCACCGCAATCATAGCAATAGGAGAAATTATAATGTTTGGAGAATATCTTCCTCAATAATTATTTACCCAATGTATATATTAGTATGGAGCAATTGCCAAACATGATGGAAGTAATTTATAAAGTGCCACATGTGCATGTAAACAAAATATATGACCACCTCTTACCCATAATGATGCCTAACCTAAGCGTTGTAAGGTAACGTTCTGAGGTCAAAATACTAGTAGGATAACGGATCAGAGTAGAAGGGGTTAAACAGATGGATGGTCAGAACTAAGTCCAAGGTCAGGCAACAAAAGATCAAGCATACAGAACTCAAGGTACAAGGAGTACAAACCTCACTAGCTGAATGTACATCTGGCAGAGGTCTGAGAGAAACAGCTCAGTTAAGTAGCATGGCAATTGCCCAGGATAATGAACACTTGGAGACAGCTGACTCCTCCCAGTCTCAGTTTGGATAGTCGAGCTGTCATTCAACACACTGACAGCTCAGCACGTCCCTGTACCAGATTGGATGGCCAAGCTATCAGTAACTGCATCCCAGACACACTAATGGGTGGAACCGTGACATATATCATATACATTAATCCATAGGGATAGCAAAAACATCTTATAAGAATTCAACTGTACTAGGAGCATTGCGATGCCGAGGCTTCGACAGATGATGAGATACTAATTTTAGGCTGGCTTATTTTAAGTCATAATCCATCTTGATGTGGGAGGCAGTGCTGAACCCCATAATTATAGGATTTTCCCCTGTAGAATCTCTCTCACAAATCCCAGAGTAGCAGACCCATAAAGTAAGGGATATATATGAAGCACTCATTGGTTGCCAGTAGTATGCTAAAATCAAACAATAAATAAAAACTTAATTAAAGAAAAAATACTAACAAACGATATTAAAATCAGAATGTATTAAACAATAACCCCAACCACTTAAAGATCTGCTACAAATATGGGTGGAATCCAAAATTCTCATTCAGTCCCCAAGGAGGCAACATGCCCAAATGGTATATCCATCTGCTTTTTAATTTCACCAGTTTCTTGCAGATGTCTCCCCCCTACTTGTCATATGTAGTCTATCTATGCCTTTTACTTTAAGCCATTTCAGGTTGCTCTGATGATATAAAAAGACAATGTTTTAAATTTATTTGGTTCCATGCTGGTTTTGGTTTTCTCAATATCCTGAACATGTTCCGTTGTTCTTATCTTCAGTTCTCTCATTGTCATCTCTAAGTAGATCTTACCACATGGGCACTCAGCATGATATATTGCTGCTCTGGTGTTAAAGGTGATGTGATTGCGGATATCATATACTTTGGATTGTTGAGCATTATCAAAGCACTGCGCATGTCCAATAGCAGTATTAATAAATGGAGATAGAGTCCGGGGCTGGAATCAGGAGCAAGAGCGAATGTTCCATATTCCAGTCAATCTCAGTGTGTACTCTGCATGTTCAGCCAACACTCCAAATCAGTATTGCTCTCTGATGCCTTTGGTAATAAGAAGCAAACAGTAAAACAGAAAAGAAGATGTAGCAGGGTATGGAAAGAGGTAGAAAAAGCAAGTAAATTGCAAAATTGCTTATTTTCATTCTTTCTACCTGGCTATACCCATTTATCAAAATATGAATAACACTTCAATTTTTTTCAATCCCAAACAACCCCTTTGAAGAGTTTCTCCATCTTCATGACCTTTTTATTATTATTATTATTATTATTATTATTATTATTACATCCAAAACTGTACCCAAGATAATCCAATAATTGTAGACACAAAAGCAGTTGGACATTTTTAAGACAATTTACAAGGGTTTTAAAAATGATATACACACTTTTTAGTGACATTTTGCACATTGCAAACATATTAGAATGATAAATATTATTAACTTTTTTTAACAAAAGCAGATTGAAATAAACTAATATAAAGCTATATACTGTGCTCATAGATCTTTGATCAGTAAGTATTAGCTTCGTGTAAATATGCTTCATAAAGCAGTAACACCATGACTGATTGCAATTTAATGTACTCATTTAGACATGCTCTGTAACGGAAGGTTCCATTTTTATCTATATCATCAAAGCATATTTATGCCATCTGCTTACTGCATTAATAGGATTTTATAACCAACTGTCATTGTCATATTTGACACATTTTAAAAATGAATGCTGTCTGAGGATTCTATGTCACTCTCTGGGTTATGTACTGTACAGATTAATGTATTAAAAGCATCTCATTAAATCTGGCAGATCATCGCTTAGATGCCAGAGACTCTACTAATTACTTTTTCAGAGTAATGAAAACTCAAAGTCATGATATCTACTCAACTAGCTCTATTCAAATAATTTGTGTGCTATTAAAAAAGGCAATATTAATCTGCATGTTTTATAAAACACTTGACTGGATTTAATGTCTAGCTTAAACAAGGCCTCTAGTAAACTACTAATCATGTTTGTATCATGCTAAGGTCATGCTAATCAGGCTAATGTCAAGATTTAAAAATAAAAACAAGAAAATATACAAAAAGAGTTTAAAAAAATAAGAAAAAAAATGGAGCAACTAGTAAAATTAGCATACTAAATCTCTTACAATTCATTTTCATAATCTCTGCTATAATAAGTGTTGAATTTTCAGCTGGGACTGTACCCTGCAGTACACCATTAACCTCATGCTGTCCACCCATTTCTGCTAATCCAGCATGTCAGCAGTTTGTGCTGCTGCTGTGCAGATTTGAGACCATGAGCTTAAATCCACAGAAAGTAATTAATACATTGATGCTATCACAAGGTGTAAAGGTACCTTCACACTGAACGATATCGCTAGCAATCTGTGACGTTGCAGCGTCCTGGCTAGCGATATCGTTGAGTTTGACACGCAGCAGCGATCAGGATCCTGCTGTGCCATCGTTGGTCGGAGCAGAAAGTCCAGAACTTTATTTTGTCGCTGGACTCCCGCAGACATCGCTGAATCGGTGTGTGACGCCGATTCAGCGATGTCTTCACTGGTAACCAGGGTAAACATCGGGTTACTAAGCGCAGGGCCGCGCTTAGTAACCCGATGTTTACCCTGGTTACCAGTGTAAATGTAAAAAAAAAAAAACACTACATACTTACATTCCGGTGTCTGTCCCCCGGCGCTGTGCTTTCCTGCACCGTCAGCGCCGGCCAGCCGTAAAGCAGATTACAGCGGTAACGTCACCGCTCTGCTTTCCGGCCGGCGCTCACAGTCAGTGCAGGAAAGCACAGCGCCGGGGGACAGACACCGGAATGTAAGTATGTAGTGTTTGTTTTTTTTTTTACATTAGCACTGGTAACCAGGGTAATCATCGGGTTACTAAGCGCGGCCCTGCGCTTAGTAACCTGATGTTTACCCTGGTTACCCGGGGACCGGCATCGTTGGTCGCTGGAGAGCTGTCTGACAGCTCTCCAGCGACCACACAACGACGAAACAGCGATGCTGCAGCAATCGGCATCGTTGTCTAGATCGCTGCAGCGTCGCTAAATGTGATGGTACCTTTACAAAGCTGTTGACTTTTTCCAGTGGATGCTGTTTCAGGAAAACACTGGTGGTCGTTTCCTGAGGGAACTTTATCAGACACTTTACTGTCGTTCTTCACTGGCAGTTTCACTATCGTTCTTTCTATCTTTTAGTCAGCCTTTTTGCAGGTCTACAATATTGTCCATGGTGTCCTTAGACAGCTGTTTGGTCTTGGCCATGGTGGAGAGGTTGAAGTGTGATTGATTGTGTTGACAGGGGTCTTTTATACAGGTAACGAGTTCATACAGGTGCAATTAATACAGGCAATGAGTGCAGAGTAGGAGGGCTTCTTAAAGAAAAACTAACAGGTCTGTGAGAACCAAGAATTCCTTCTGGTTGGTATTTTTAGATTTTCTAATTTATATTTTTAGATTCTGTTTCTCACAGTTAGGCCGGGGTCACATGTGCGAGGAATACGGACGAGTGCTTTACGATAAAACATTGCATAGCACTCAGACCAGTATTCATCTATGGGGAAGCTCCCATCACCATTTTTCCCTCTGCCATACTGTACTTGCAAGTGAAATCACAGCATGCTGCGATTGTCACTGACACTCGTCCGAGACCGGGTGCACTTGCACCCATATATCATCCGAGTGCTGTACGCTATACGCCGACACTAGCAATGGAGGAGATGGAGAAATTAGTTTCTCTGCCTCCTCCGCAGCTGTGCTCCAATCCTCTCTGTGTGAGGTTCGGAGCACAGAGCATAGACACTCGGCTCTCACTTGCAGTAGAGCAGGAGCCGAGAGTCATTAGCATATCGCATCCAATGCTCTGACATCAGATGCCATATGCAAGTGTGACCCCAGCCTTAAAGTGTACCACCTATGAAAAAATTACAGACTTCTCCATTCTTTATACTCCGGAAAACTTCCAAAATCGGCAGTGTGTCAAATACTTATTTTCCCCACTGTATGTACACACAGAGTACCATGCAAATGTTTTAAGAAAATGTGGATAAAATACTGTAAAATAAAAATGTTTTAAAAAACAGAAGTGTTAGTAGTCTATTTTTGTCAATTAAACTGCAAAATAAATGAACAAGAGAGATTATTCTAGATCACATCAATATTTGGTTTGACAACACTTTGTCTTCAAAACAGAATTCATTTTAGGTACACTTGCACACAGTTTTTGAGAAAAACTCGGCAATGAGGTTGTTAAAATCATCTTGGAAAACTAACCACTGACCTGGGAGTTAGGCTTGCTCAAATCTTTCTGTTTCTTCTTTTTATTCCAAGCAGACACACTGATGTTGAGATCGAGGCTCTGTGGGGGCTATATAATAACTTCCAGGACTATTGTTTTTCTTTACACAAAGGACATTTCTTTACACATTGGCTGCGTGTCTGTAGCATTTGTCCTGTTGCAAAATTAATTTGGAGCCAAATACATGCCTCCCTGATGATATTGCATGATGGAGACACATCTGCCTGTATGTCTTAGTATTGAAGACACCATTAATCAGACCATATCTCTAACTCAATTTGTTGAAATGTAACCTCAAACTTGCAAAGAATCTCACCAAGCTTCACTGTTACCTGCAGATATTCATGACTTTACTATTCTCCAGCCCTTTGGCTTACATACTGCTTTCTGTTACAGACAAATATATCAAATAGTCCGCAGCACCCCACTTCCTATGATATAATGCATAATTTGGTGACATAGTCTTATTTCTTTGTCGAAGGTATGGCTGTGTGAACCAATTCTTGCATGAAGACCAGCATTGACCAGCATTGACCAGATTTCTCTGAACAGTGATGCAGCTGGGTCCATTAAATGAAGCCAGTTCTGAGCTGTTTGCACTGATGAACATCTGATTTTGAATGGAAGCAAGCATGATGTGTTTTTCATCTGTTGTATTAAGTTTACTTGGCTGAACACTGTGTCTTCAGTCCTCAACGTTGACCTTGCCCTTGCCCCAGTCTCCTTTGAAATATTTATCTGGAAGAGACTTTATGATGCGGTATATCATGTCTTATTGCTGTGCTCAGTCTTGACATGCTGTATAACCAGTGACATCAAACCATGTTCGACAGCTTTACCTTCCTCTTCACTAAGTTTTAAGCCTTCTTCATAGCTATTTCTGATTCAGTCAGTGTCTGGTATAATTAGATACATCTGACTATAAGAATTAATACTGTTTTCAAGGTAAATCGTGGCCACCTGAAATATTGATTTAATTTACCACAAACTTTTGAACACAACTTTATATACGGTATAAGTTGTTCCATTCAAAGTCCTTTAAAATATTTATTTTACCATCAAAAAGTGGCAGAAGGTGGATTTTCTCTAATAAACCTTCAGTAGAATTACACCACAGCCGCCACAAATACTGCAGGAGACCTACTGGAGCCCGTGTGGATCCAGAAAACAGTTAAATTTGGTGGTGGAAAGATCATGGTCTGGGGTTACATTCAGTATAGGGGTGTGTGTTGTGGATTCTGTTTGCGGGCTCCCTCTGGTGGTTACTGCTGGTACTGGGTGACTTTGGTGGGTTGCGGCCTTTGGTTTCCATCTGTCCATCAGAGGCTGGGTGTTTCCTATTTTACCTGGCCTCTCTGTCATTTCCCTTGCCGGCTATCAATGTGTTCAGATGTGCTCTGTTTGGTTCCTGCCTACCTGCTCCCAGATCTTTCAGGATAAGCTAAGTGCTGATTTTCAGTTGTTTGGTTTTTTGTCCAGCTTGCTTAGAATGTCTCTTTGTTAGCTGGTTGCTCTAGTGGACTGAGGTTCTCCCCATGTGCCATGAGTTGGCACATGGGTTCTTGTAATCTCAGGATGGTTTTTTTGATTAGGGTTTTTTGCTGACCGCTCAGTCCCCTTTTGTGTCATTCTGCTTTCTAGTTTTCAGCGGGCCTCTATTTGCTAAAGCTATATACATCATCTCTATGTATGTGCCTTCCTCTCATTTCACCGTCAATATATGTGGGGGGCAACTATATCTTTGGGGTTAATTCCTCTGGAGGCAAGTGAGGTCTTTGTTTTCTCTGCAGTACTAGTTAGCTCTTAGGCTGGTGCGTGGCATCTAGAACCAACGTAGGCACGCTCCCTGGCTATCTCTAGTTGCGTTTATCAGGCGTAGGGCAGCGGTCAGCCCAGGTTCCATCACCCTAGAGCTCGTCCGATATTTATTATACTTTGCTTATCCTGTGCTATCCCTAGCCATTGGGGATTCATGACAGTATAGCCGGCCCACAAAGTGTTAATTGTTTGGGCTGAAGTAGGAGGAAAAGAAGTGTTCAAGGAAAATTTTTTATTTTTTTTTTTTCCTTCAGAGTTTTGTTGCCTAGCCCTTAATTGCTGTCTAGCTGCTTCTTACCTCCTCTTAACCCTTGAATGGCTCTGATCTTAGCTGTTTATCATGGATGTCCAGAGTTTGGCTTCCAGCCTGAGTAATCTCGCGGCAAAGGTTCAAAACATACAGGATTTCGTTGTTCACACTCCCATGTCTGAACCTAGAATTCCTATTCCAGAGTTTTTTTCTGGAGATAGATCTACCTTCCTGAATTTCAGGAACAATTGTAAATTGTTTCTCTCTTTGAAATCTCGCTCCTCTGGAGACCCTGCTCAACAGGTCAAGATTGTTATATCGTTCCTACGGGGCGACCCTCAGAATTGGGCATTTGCATTGGCACCAGGGGATCCTGCATTGCTCAGTGTGGATGCGTTTTTTCTGGCATTGGGATTGCTCTATGAGGAACCTAACCTAGAGATTCAGGCTGAAAAGGCTTTATTGGCCCTCTCTCAGGGGCATGATGAAGCGGAAATATATTGTCAGAAATTTCGGAAATGGTCGGTGCTTACTCAGTGGAATGAGTGCGCCCTGGCTGCAAACTTCAGAAATGGTCTTTCTGAGGCCATTAAGGATATTATGGTGGGGTTCCCTGCGCCTACAGGTCTGAATGAGTCTATGGCTATGGCCATTCAGATTGATCGGCGTTTACGGGAGCGCAAACCCGTGCACCAGTTGGCGGTGTCTTCTGAACAGGCACCTGAGACTATGCAATGTGATAGAATTCAGTCCAGAAGTGAACGGCAAAATTATAGGCGGAAAAATGGTTTGTGTTTTTATTGTGGTGATTCAGCTCATGTTATATCAGCATGCTCTAAACGCACAAAAAGGGTTGATAAATCTTTTGCCATTGATACTCTGCAGTCTAAGTTCATTTTGTCTGTGACTCTGATTTTTTCACTGTCTTCCATTTCCGTCGATGCCTATGTGGATTCAGGCGCTGCCCTGAGTCTTATGGATTGGTCATTTGCTAAACGCTGCGGTTTTAGTCTAGAGCCTCTGGAAGTTCCTATTCCTCTGAAAGGAATTGATTCTACACCATTGGCTTTGAATAAACCGCAGTATTGGACACAAGTGACCATGTGCATGACTCCCGTTCATCAGGAGGTGATTCGCTTCCTTGTACTGTATAATTTACATGATGTACTAGTGCTTGGTCTGCCATGGTTACAAACTCATAAATCTGTCCTGGACTGGAAAACAATGTCTGTGCTAAGCTGGGGATGTCACGGGGTTCATGATGATGCACCTCCGATTTCTATAGCTTCATCTACTCCTTCGGAGATCCCTGCGTTTTTGTCGGATTATAGGGATGTTTTTGAGGAGCCTAAGCTCAATTCACTCCCTCCCCATAGAGAGTGTGACTGTGCTATAGAAGTGATTCCTGGCAGTAAGTTCCCTAAGGGTCGTTTATTTAATCTGTCACTGCCAGAGCATACTGCTATGCGGAATTATATTAAGGAGTCCTTGGAAAAGGGACATATTCGTCCATCTTCGTCCCCTCTGGGAGCAGGTTTTTTTTTCGTGGCAAAAAAAGATGGTTCCCTGAGGCCTTGTATAGATTATCGCCTTCTGAATAAGATTACAGTCAAATACCAGTATCCATTGCCATTATTTACTGATTTGTTTGCTCGCATTAAGGGGGCTAGGTGGTTCACTAAAATAGATCTTCGTGGTGCGTATAATCTGGTGCGGATAAAACAGGGTGATGAGTGGAAAACCGCATTTAATACGCCTGAGGGCCATTTTGAGTATTTGGTAATGCCTTTTGGACTCTCCAATGCTCCGTCAGTCTTTCAGTCCTTTATGCACAATATTTTCCGTGAATATCTGGATAAGTTTATGATTGTGTATTTGGATGATATTTTGGTGTTTTCTGATGACTGGGAGTCTCATGTTCTACAGGTCAGGAAGGTGTTTCAGGTTTTGCGGGCCAATTCTCTGTTTGTGAAGGGCTCAAAGTGTCTCTTCGGAGTCCAGAAGATTTCTTTTTTGGGGAACATTTTTTCTCCTCCTACTATTGAGATGGATCCCGTTAAGGTTCAGGCTATTTGTGACTGGACACAACCTACATCTGTTAAGAGCCTTCAGAAGTTCTTGGGGTTTGCTAATTTTTATCGTCGGTTCATTGTTAATTTTTCCAGTATTGTTAAACCTTTGACTGATTTGACTAAAAAGGGTGCTGATGTTGCTGATTGGTCTCCTGCGGCCGTGGAGGCCTTTCGGGAACTTAAGCGCCGGTTTTCTTCTGCTCCTGTGTTGTGTCAACCACATGTTTCACTTCCTTTCCAGGTGGAGGTTGATGCTTCCGAGATTGGAGCGGGGGCGGTTTTGTCACAGAGAAGTTCTAATGGCTCGGTGATGAAGCCATGTGCTTTCTTCTCTAGAAAATTCTCGCCCGCCGAGCGCAATTATGATGTGGGTAATCGGGAGCTTTTGGCCATGAAGTGGGCATTTGAGGAGTGGCGTCATTGGCTTGAGGGTGCTAAACATCGCGTGGTGGTCTTGACTGATCACAAGAATCTCATTTACCTTGAGTCTGCCAGGCGTTTGAATCCTAGACAGGCTCGTTGGTCGTTATTTTTTTCTCGTTTCAATTTCGTGGTTTCATACCTGCCAGGTTCAAAGAATGTGAAGGCAGATGCTCTTTCCAGGAGTTTTGTGCCTGACTCTCCTGGAGACACTGGGCCTGCTGGTATCCTTAGGGATGGAGTAATATTGTCCGCCGTATCCCCAGACTTGCGACGCGCATTGCAGGAGTTTCAGGTGGATAAACCGGATCGATGTCCACCAGAAAGACTGTTTGTTCCGGATGATTGGACCAGTAGAGTCATCTCCGAGGTCCATTCTTCTGTGTTGGCTGGTCATCCTGGAATATTTGGTACAAGAGACTTGGTGGCCAGGTCTTTTTGGTGGCCTTCCTTGTCTAGGGATGTGCGTACCTTTGTGCAGTCTTGTGAAGTGTGTGCTCGAGCTAAGCCTTGCTGTTCACGGGCTAGTGGGTTGTTGTTATCCTTGCCCATCCCGAAGAGGCCTTGGACGCACATTTCCATGGATTTTATTTCTGATCTCCCGGTTTCACAGAAAATGTCCGTTATCTGGGTTGTGTGTGACCGCTTTTCTAAGATGGTTCATTTGGTGCCCTTGCCTAAGTTGCCCTCCTCCTCTGAGTTGGTTCCTTTGTTTTTTCAGAACATGGTTCGTTTGCATGGGATTCCGGAGAATATCGTTTCTGACAGGGGATCCCAGTTTGTGTCTAGATTTTGGCGGACGTTTTGTGCCAAGATGGGCATTGATTTGTCTTTCTCGTCTGCATTCCATCCTCAGACGAATGGCCAGACGGAGCGAACTAATCAGACCTTGGAAACTTATTTGAGGTGTTTTGTTTCTGCTGATCAGGATGACTGGGTTGCTTTTTTGCCACTGGCCGAATTTGCTCTTAATAATCGGGCTAGTACGGCCACGTTGGTCTCTCCTTTTTTTTGTAATTCGGGGTTTCATCCTCGTTTTTCCTCTGGTCAGGTGGAGTCTTCGGATTGTCCTGGAGTGGACGTGGTGGTGGACAGGCTACATCACATTTGGAATCAGGTGGTGGACAATTTGAAGTTATCTCAGGAGAAGACTCAGCAGTTTGCTAATCGCCGTCGCCGCGTGGGTCCCCGACTTCTTGTTGGGGACTTGGTGTGGTTGTCTTCTCGTTTTGTCCCTATGAAGGTCTCTTCTCCTAAGTTCAAGCCTCGGTTCATTGGTCCTTATAGGATCTCGGAGATTCTTAACCCTGTATCTTTCCGTTTGGATCTCCCAGCATCGTTCGCTATTCATAATGTGTTCCATCGGTCGTTGTTGCGGAGGTATGAGGTGCCTGTTGTTCCTTCGGTCGAGCCTCCTGCTCCGGTGCTGGTGGAGGGAGAATTGGAGTATGTTGTTGAAAAGATCTTGGATTCTCGTGTTTCCAGACGCAAACTCCAGTATTTGGTTAAGTGGAAGGGTTATGGTCAGGAGGACAATTCCTGGGTGGTCGCCTCCGATGTTCATGCGACTGATTTGGTCCACGCCTTCCATAGAGCTCACCCTGATCGCCCTGGGGGTTCTCGTGAGGGTTCGGTGACCCCTCCTCAAGGGGGGGGTACTGTTGTGGATTCTGTTTGCGGGCTCCCTCTGGTGGTTACTGCTGGTACTGGGTGACTTTGGTGGGTTGCGGCCTTTGGTTTCCATCTGTCCATCAGAAGCTGGGTGTTTCCTATTTTACCTGGCCTCTCTGTCATTTCCCTTGCCGGCTATCAATGTGTTCAGACGTGCTCTGTTTGGTTCCTGCCTACCTGCTCCCAGATCTTTCAGGATAAGCTAAGTGCTGATTTTCAGTTGTTTGGTTTTTTGTCCAGCTTGCTTAGAATGTCTCTTTGTTAGCTGGTTGCTCTAGTAGACTGAGGTTCTCCCCATGTGCCATGAGTTGGCACATGGGTTCTTGTAATCTCAGGATGGTTTTTTTGATTAGGGTTTTTTGCTGACCGCTCAGTCCCCTTTTGTGTCATTCTGCTTTCTAGTTTTCAGCGGGCCTCTATTTGCTAAAGCTATATACATCATCTCTATGTATGTGCCTTCCTCTCATTTCACCGTCAATATATGTGGGGGGCAACTATATCTTTGGGGTTAATTCCTCTGGAGGCAAGTGAGGTCTTTGTTTTCTCTGCAGTACTAGTTAGCTCTTAGGCTGGTGCGTGGCGTCTAGAACCAACGTAGGCACGCTCCCTGGCTATCTCTAGTTGCGTTTGTCAGGCGTAGGGCAGTGGTCAGCCCAGGTTCCATCACCCTAGAGCTCGTCCGATATTTATTATACTTTGCTTATCCTGTGCTATCCCTAGCCATTGGGGATTCATGACAGGTGTGCGAAACATTTGCAAGGTGGAAGGCAATATCAATAGCTTAAAATATCAAGAAGTATTAGCTACCCTGTTGTGAATTTGGTTTTTGGGCTCCCCCCGGTGGTCACTGGTGGTACTGGACTTGTGTGCTTCACTTTCTCTGTTCACCTGTTTCCATCAGGATATGGGAGTATCCTATTTAGCCTTGCTGCTCAGTTATTCTAGTGCCGGCCATCAATGTAACCAGAGCCTTTCTGTTGCATGTTCCTGCTTCTAGACTACTATCAGCTAAGTTGGACTCTTAGTCCTAAGTTTGTTTTGCATTTTTGTTCCAGTTCACAGTTATGTTATTTTTCTGTAGCTGGAAGCTCTTGTGGGCCGAAATTGTCACTCCGGTGTCATGAGTTGACACATGAGTCTTAAAGTAATTTCGGGATGGTATTTTAATAGGGTTTTCAGCTGACCGTGAAGTTCCCTATTGTATCTTCTTGCTATCTAGTAAGTGGACCTCGCTTTGCTGAACCTACCTTCATACTGCGTGTGTCTTTTCCTCTGAACTCACCGTCAATATATGTGGGGGGCTTCTGTCTCCTTTTTGGGGGAATTTCCCTAGAGGTAAGCCAGGTCTGTCTTTTCCTCTATTAGGGTTAGTTAGTCCTCCGGCTGGCGCTAGGCGTCTAGGGATAAAACGTAGGTACGTCACCCGGCCACTGTTAGTTGTGTGGTAGGTTTAGCTCACGGTCAGCTCGAGATTCCATCACCCAAGAGCTAGTCTGTTATTTAAGTTCTCTGACGTTCCCTTGCCATTGGGAACCATGGCAGTATGGCCGGCCAAGGGTTAAAACCATTGGCAGAAGAAAGGAGAGAAAAAGAAGTCTGCAGATTTTTTTTTTTTTTTTCCTCTGAGCTTGCTCTATAGTTGACTTAGTTGCATTTCTGCTCTAATTGCAGCCTTTGTCTCTCTCTCTCCTTCTAATCCTTGAATGGCTCTGATCTCACCTGATTAAAATGGATCCTCAGAGTTTGGCTACAGGTTTGAATAATCTTGCTACGAAGGTTCAAAATTTACAGGATTTTGTTATTCATGCTCCTATATCTGAACCTAGAATTCCTATACCAGAATTTTTCTCCGGGGATAGATCTCGTTTCCTGAATTTCAAAAATAATTGTAAATTATTTCTTTCCCTGAGATCTCGCTCCGCTGGAGATCCCGCACAGCAGGTTAGGATAGTAATTTCCTTGCTGCGGGGCGACCCTCAAGACTGGGCATTTGCATTGGCACCCGGGGATCCTGCGTTGCTCAATGTGGATGCGTTTTTTCTGGCTTTGGGGTTGCTTTATGAGGAACCTAACTTAGAGATTCAGGCTGAAAAAGCCTTGATGGCCCTATCTCAAGGGCAAGATGAAGCTGAAATATACTGCCAAAAATTTCGTAAATGGTCTGTGCTTACTCAGTGGAATGAGTGCGCCCTGGCGGCGAATTTCAGAGAGGGTCTCTCTGATGCCATTAAAGATGTTATGGTGGGGTTCCCTCACCTACAGGTCTGAATGAGTCCATGACAATGGCTATTCAGATTGATCGGCGTTTGCGGGAGCGCAAACCTGTGCACCATTTGGCGGTGTCTTCTGAGAAGGCTCCAGAAAATATGCAATGTGATAGAATTCTGTCCAGAAGCGAACGGCAGAATTTTAGGCGAAAAAATGGGTTGTGCTTCTATTGTGGTGATTCAACTCATGTTATATCAGCATGCTCTAAACGTACAAAAAAGGTTGATAAGTCTATTTCAATTGGCACCTTACAGTCTAAGTTTATTCTGTCTGTGACCTTGATTTGTTCATTCAAATGCAATAATTCTTGGCACTCAGGAGAAATTTGTTGAAAGATTCAAAAAGTAGATTTTTATTTTAGTGCATCCAGATCAACATATAAACGTTTTCGGTCTCGACAACTGAGACCTTCATCAGATACGGTTGTCAATGCTGGAGAACACAGGTAGTGTGTGCAGGTCACACACTGCGTGTATAGCCAAGGAGCGGGAACGCAAGGCGCCTGGGATAATGGACGGCAGTATACGGCGCTCCCGGGGCAGCCCCGGGAGCGCCTCCTTGCACAGCAGCGCAGCGTCTTCTCCACCCCTGGCAGCGGTACCATCCAGCGCTCCTCACCCTGCGAGCACCTCGCTTCATCACAAGCGCCGTATACTGCCGTCCATTATCCCAGGCGCCTTGCGTTCCCGCTCCTTGGCTATACACGCAGTGTGTGACCTGCATGTCAAAAATTCAATCTACTTTTTGAATCTTTCAACAAATTTCTCCTGAGTGCCAAGAATTATTGCATTTGCTACCTACGGGTTGGATCCCCTACTTGAGCACCTCCCAAGAATCCCTGAGTGCCGTGGTCACTACTTCCCTTGATTTGTTCATTATCGTCAATTACCGCGGATGCCTATGTCGACTCTGGCGCCGCTTTGAGTCTAATGGATTGGTCCTTTGCCAGGCGCTGTGGGTTTGATCTAGAGCCTCTGGAAGTTCCTATACCTCTGAAGGGTATTGACTCTACACCATTGGCTAGTAATAAACCACAATACTGGACACAAATGACTATGCGTATGAATCCAGACCATCAGGAGATGATTCGCTTCCTTGTGTTGTACAATCTACATGACGTTTTGGTGCTCGGATTACCATGGTTACAATCTCATAACCCAGTCCTTGACTGGAAAGCAATGTCTGTGTTAAGCTGGGGATGTCAGGGGGCTCATGGGGACGTACCTTTGGTTTCCATTTCGTCATCTATTCCCTCTGAGATTCCGGAATTTTTATCTGATTATCGTGATGTTTTTGAGGAGCCTAAGCTTGGTTCACTACCTCCTCACAGAGATTGCGATTGTGCCATAGATCTGATTCCGGGCAGTAAATTTCCAAAGGGTCGTTTATTTAATCTATCTGTACCTTAACATGCTGCTATGCGAGAATATATTAAGGAGTCCCTGGAAAAGGGACATATTCGTCCTTCTTCATCTCCCTTAGGAGCCGGTTTTTTCTTTGTATCTAAAAAAGATGGCTCTTTGAGGCCGTGTATTGATTATCGACTCTTGAATAAAATTACAGTCAAATATCAGTATCCTCTGCCACTGCTTACTGATTTGTTTGCTCGAATAAAAGGGGCTAAGTGGTTCTCTAAGATTGATCTCCGTGGGGCGTATAATTTGGTGCGAATTAAGCAGGGGGATGAGTGGAAAACCGCATTTAATACGCCCGAGGGCCATTTTGAGTATTTAGTAATGCCTTTTGGTCTTTCAAATGCCCCTTCAGTCTTTCAGTCCTTTATGCATGACATTTTCCGTGAATATTTGGATAAATTTATGATCGTGTATCTGGATGATATTTTGATTTTTTCGGATGACTGGGATTCTCATGTCCAACAGGTCAGGAGGGTTTTTCAGGTTTTGCGGGCTAATTCCTTGTGTGTGAAGGGTTCTAAGTGTATTTTTGGGGTTCAAAAGATTTCTTTTTTGGGGTACATTTTTTCCCCCTCTTCCATTGAGATGGATCCTGTCAAGGTTCGGGCTATTTGTGATTGGACGCAACCTTCTTCTCTTAAGAGCCTTCAGAAATTTTTGGGCTTTGCTAATTTTTATCGTCGATTTATAACTGGTTTTTCTGATGTTGTTAAACCTTTGACTGATTTGACCAAAAAGGGTGCTGATGTTGCTGATTGGTCCCCTGCTGCTGTGGAGGCCTTTCGGGAGCTTAAGCGCCGCTTTTCTTCCGCCCCTGTGTTGCGTCAGCCTGATGTTACTCTTCCTTTTCAGGTTGAGGTCGATGCTTCCGAGATCGGAGCTGGGGCGGTCTTGTCGCAGAAAAGTTCCGACTGCTCCGTGATGAGACCTTGTGCGTTCTTTTCTCGAAAATTTTCGCCCGCCGAGCGAAATTATGATATTGGTAATCGGGAGCTTTTGGCTATGAAGTGGGCTTTTGAGGAGTGGCGTCATTGGCTTGAGGGGGCTAGACATCAGGTGGTGGTATTGACCGATCACAAGAATTTGATTTATCTTGAGTCTGCCAGGCGCCTGAATCCTAGACAGGCGCGCTGGTCATTGTTTTTCTCTCGGTTTAATTTTGTGGTCTCATACTTACCAGGTTCTAAAAATGTGAAGGCGGATGCCCTTTCTAGGAGTTTTGAGCCTGATTCCCCTGGTGATTCTGAACCTACAGGTATCCTTAAGGATGGGGTGATATTATCTGCTGTTTCCCCAGACCTGCGACGGGCTTTGCAGGAGTTTCAGGCGGATAGACCTGATCGTTGCCCGCCTGGTAGACTGTTTGTTCCTGATGATTGGACCAGTAGAGTCATCTCGGAGGTTCATTCTTCTGTGTTGGCAGGTCATCCCGGGATCTTTGGTACCAGGGATTTAATGGCTAGGTCCTTCTGGTGGCCTTCCCTGTCTTGAGATGTACGAGTTTTTGTGCAGTCTTGTGATGTTTGTGCTCGGGCCAAACCTTGTTGTTCTCGGGCTAGCGGATTGTTGTTATCTTTGCCTATTCCGAAGAGGCCTTGGACTCACATCTCTATGGATTTTATTTCTGATCTCCCTGTTTCTCAGAAAATGTCTGTCATCTGGGTGGTGTGTGACCGTTTTTCAAAGATGGTTCATTTGGTGCCCTTGCCTACGTTGCCTTCCTCATCCGAGTTGGTTCCTCTGTTTTTTCAAAATGTGGTTCGCTTGCATGGTATTCCGGAGAATATCGTTTCTGACAGGGGGACCCAGTTCGTGTCTAGATTTTGGCGGGCGTTCTGTGCTAGGATGGGCATTGATTTGTCTTTTTCGTCTGCGTTCCATCCTCAGACTAATGGCCAGACTGAGCGAACTAATCAGACCTTGGAGACTTATTTGAGGTGTTTTGTGTCTGCGGATCAGGATGACTGGGTTGCCTTTTTGCCGTTGGCGGAGTTTGCCCTCAATAATCGGGCTAGTTCTGCCACTTTGGTTTCTCCTTTCTTTTGCAATTCGGGGTTTCATCCTCGTTTTTCTTCCGGTCAGGTGGAGTCTTCGGATTGTCCTGGAGTGGATACTGTGGTGGATAGGTTGCATCGGATTTGGGGACAGGTGGTGGACAATTTGGAGTTGTCCCAGGAAAAGACTCGGCATTTTGCTAACCGCCGTCGTCGTGTTGGTCCTCGTCTTCGTGTTGGGGACTTGGTGTGGTTGTCTTCTCGTTTTGTCCCTATGAGGGTTTCTTCTCCTAAGTTTAAGCCTCGGTTCATCGGCCCGTATAAGATTTTGGAGATTCTTAACCCCGTGTCCTTTCGATTGGACCTCCCAGCATCTTTTTCTATCCATAATGTCTTCCATCGGTCATTATTGCGCAGGCATGAGGTACCGGTTGTGCCTTCCGTTGAGCCTCCCGCTCCGGTGTTGGTTGAGGGTGAATTGGAGTACGTTGTGGAGAAGATCTTGGACTCCCGTGTTTCCAGACGGAAACTTCAGTATCTGGTCAAGTGGAAGGGCTACGGTCAGGAGGATAATTCTTGGGTGACAGCCTCTGATGTTCATGCCTCTGATTTGGTCCGTGCCTTTCATAGGGCTCATCCTGATCGCCCTGGTGGTTCTTGTGAGGGTTCGGTGCCCCCTCCTTGAGGGGGGGTACTGTTGTGAATTTGGTTTTTGGGCTCCCCCGGTGGTCACTGGTGGTACTGGACTTGTGTGCTTCACTTTCTCTGTTCACCTGTTTCCATCAGGATATGGGAGTATCCTATTTAGCCTTGCTGCTCAGTTATTCTAGTGCCGGCCATCAATGTAACCAGAGCCTTTCTGTTGCATGTTCCTGCTTCTAGACTACTATCAGCTAAGTTGGACTCTTAGTCCTAAGTTTGTTTTGCATTTTTGTTCCAGTTCACAGTTATGTTATTTTTCTGTAGCTGGAAGCTCTTGTGGGCCGAAATTGCCACTCCGGTTTCATGAGTTGACACATGAGTCTTAAAGTAATTTCGGGATGGTATTTTAATAGGGTTTTCAGCTGACCGTGAAGTTCCCTATTGTATCTTCTTGCTATCTAGTAAGCGGACCTCGCTTTGCTGAACCTACCTTCATACTGCGTGTGTCTTTTCCTCTGAACTCACCGTCAATATATGTGGGGGGCTTCTGTCTCCTTTTTGGGGGAATTTCCCTAGAGGTAAGCCAGGTCTGTCTTTTCCTCTATTAGGGTTAGTCAGTCCTCCGGCTGGCGCTAGGCGTCTAGGGATAAAACGTAGGTACGTCACCCGGCCACTGTTAGTTGTGTGGTAGGTTTAGCTCACGGTCAGCTCGAGATTCCATCACCCAAGAGCTAGTCTATTATTTAAGTTCTCTGACGTTCCCTTGCCATTGGGAACCATGACACTACCCCTTATATTCCAAATCATAAAAGGGGGCAAATTCTGCAGCAGGATGGTGCTCCATCTCATACATCCATATCTACAGCAAAGCTCCTCCAGGCAAAAAAGATCAAGGTGCTCAAGGACTGGCCAGCCCAGTCACCAGACATGAACATCATTGAGCATGTTTGGGGTAGGATGAAAGAGGAAGCTTGGAAGACAAAACCAAAGAATCTAGATGAACTCTGGGAGGCATGTAAGACTGCATTCTTTGCTATTCCTGATGACTTCATTAATAAATTGCATGAATCATTGTTGAACCACATGGATGTAGTCCTCCAAGCTCATGGAAGTCACACAAAATATTAAATATGACTCTAATAGCACCACAACTTCATTCACCAATGTTATGCAACATATATTTGTATTTTAAGTTAATTATTTGTTTGAATATCACATTACTTTCTGTGGGTGACAAAACTTTTGTCTTGCCAAAATCTGACCATTCTGTGTCCATTAACTGATCAATATTTCTGCATTGATGCCAATTTATTTTCTTAACCTAAACCACATTTCAGAGAGTTTCAGTTTTCAAAAGAGTAATTTATACAACTAATGGATGAATTTATGGCAGGTTATAAGCTTTTATTTACTTAACATGGATAAGCGACATAACTTCTGTCAGGGAGTGTATATTTCATGTAATGACAAAACGTCATTTTCAGCACACTCAAGTGAATCTTTGTGTAATTTATTGCAAAGAAAATATACTGGAGGTTTTTAAAAATAATCATTCTAATCCCACATATTTGTGCTGAGAGATAATTATATTGCTCTGCTCAGTACTATAGCAAATAGTCAAAATATGAGAAAAAAACTGTCTAATAAAATGAAAAGTCATGCTAAGTAATGTGGGCGATTTGCATGGCCAATAATACAACAGCAGGTTTCCTTGCAATTATTTTGGTATAACATTTTTTGTTCCTATGTATGTACATTTTAAGAACTAATTTTAATTTTACATAAAGTGAAACCAAATATTTTCTGGTAAATTGTGCTCCTGGTGACATCTTAAAACAAAAAAAAGGTAAAAAAAAATTCTGTTTGTTAATATTTATATTTCAACACAGTGTGGCTGCAGAGCTGTGAAATAAGAATAGCCATGTTTCAACAGTACTGTCCTTGAGATCATCATACTGCCTGAGACTTCCATTCAGACAGTCTCCAGGCAATACTGTGAAGTACAATTACTCCTTGAGGTGTAGACTCTTCAGAGCGAACATTCTGCAAGTACTGGAACATGATGACTAGCTTGGCTGCTCAAAAGTACTCAAGCTGTGTACCAATTTTCTACTCAATATTCCTGAATATCATTTTTCTAAATCAACACACAAATATTTGATGTGGTTTTATGGTGAGTAGTGTTGAGCGATACCGTCCGATACTTGAAAGTATCGGTATCGGAAAGTATCGGCCGATACCGTCACAGTATCGGAATCCAATCCGATACCGATACCCGATACCAATACAAGTCAATGGGACTCATGTATCGGACGGTATCCCTGATGGTTCCCAGGGTCTGAAGGAGAGGAAACTCTCCTTCAGGCCCTGGGAACCATATAAATGTGTAAAAGAAAGAATTAAAATAAAAAATATCGCTATACTCACCTGTCCGACGCAGCCGGGACTTCAGCGAGGGAACCGGCAGCGTTGTTTGTTTAAAAATCGCGCTATTACTTGGTTACGTGAATTCCCGGCTTGTGATTGGTCAGGTCGGCCATGTTGCCGGGACGCGGACCAATCACAGCAAGCCGTGACGAAATTACGTCACGGCTTGCTGTGATTGGTCCGCGTCCCGGCAATATGGCCGCCCTGACCAATCACAAGCCGGGACGTCACGGGAGGCTGGACACGCGCTCATTTTAAAATGGGCGCGTGTCCAGCCTCCCGTGACGTCACGGCTTGTGATTGGTTGCACCGCGATCAACCAATCACAAGCCGGGAGGCTGGACGCGCTCATTTTGAAATGGGCGCGTGTCCAGCCTCCCGTGACGTCACGGCTTGTGATTGGTTGCGCCGCGATCAACCAATCACAAGCCGGGAGGCTGGACGCGCTCATTTTGAAATGGGCGCGTGTCCAGCCTCCCGTGACGTCACGGCTTGTGATTGGTTGCGCCGCGATCAACCAATCACAAGCCGGGAGGCTGGACGCGCTCATTTTGAAATGGGCGCGTGTCCAGCCTCCCGTGACGTCACGGCTTGTGATTGGTTGCGCCGCGATCAACCAATCACAAGCCGGGAGGCTGGACGCGCTCATTTTGAAATGGGCGCGTGTCCAGCCTCCCGGCTTGTGATTGGTTGACCGCGACGCAACCAATCACAAGCCGTGACGTCACGGGAGGCTGGACACGCGCCCTTTTTAAAATGAGCGCGTTTCCAGCCTCCCGTGACGTCACGGCTTGTGATTGGTTAATGGCGGCCATGTTGCCGGGACGCGGACCAATCACAGCAAGCCGTGACGTATTTTCGTCACGGCTTGCTGTGATTGGTCCGCGGCCCGGCAACATGGCCGCCCTGACCAATCACAAGCCGGGACTTCGCGTAACCAAGTAAAAGCGGGAATTTTAAACAAACAACGCTGCCGGTTCCTGCGCTGAGGTCCCGGCTGCGTCGGACAGGTGAGTATAGCGATATTTTTTATTTTAATTCTCTATTTTACACATTTTAACATTAATGTTGTTCCGATACCCGATACCCGATACCACAAGAGTATCGGAATCCCGGTATCGGAATTCCGATACAGCAAGTATCGGCCGATACCCGATACTTGCAGCATCGGAATGCTCAACACTAATGGTGAGCATGGTTAGCTAGAAACGCCAAGATATAAAATTGTGCCAATATAAGTGCTTTTTCTTAGCTAGCTTACAGAACTTACATTTACAGTAATAACAATTACGGTATCCTTAGAACATGTTAAATTAAATAGTACCTAATAAATGTGACCAAATCTGTTAAAGGCAAATGATATTCAATCTTCAATTTTACAAAAAAAAATCATATTCAGTCGAATTCAAATTGTTTGTGATTTGTTTTGTTCAAATTAGCAAAAGTCAGCTTAGAAAAGCTGTATAAAATTATATAGTTTTTTCAATGCTCACCAGTCCAGCTCCAGAGCTTCCCGGCTGGTGCTCCGGTAGCCCACTCCAGTTTCTTCTAATCTTCAAGTTAGGTTATATCCGCTTACACATCTTTCATCTGGCAAAATGTACTTTTGTTCTTGTACCATGGATCTAACAGAGTGGTAACCCAGTAGTCAGCACTATTTCTAACCCTAAGAATTTGGGCATCATGTTGAAGATGCAACAAGAAGGCGCTCATGTGTCGGGCGCTTCCATGAGGTCCAAGTCCATGGTGTGTTGGTGGTGGGGTAACACTCAAGGTTGCATCCTCTGTCCCCTCCCACCAATCATGGATAACAGAGAGGGGATCATAATCCTTTTCATCTACTGACTGTTACTCATCTATCACCTCTCCCTCCTCATCCTCCTTAATTTGTTCCTCAGCTCCTGCACCTTCACTAACAGTTTGTCTGGTATCATGTACCCCCTATATTGCTGTAATCCATCCTCCCATGGCACCTGCCTGTGAAATGACACTTAGAGATATTGTTATCCATTCTGCATCCTCCTCTGCTTCCACCTATTCCTGGGGGACCACCACCTTGTCAAGCAGACTACTCAAAGTGTGCTCCAGCATGTAAATAACCATAATAGTGATGCTGATGACGGTGGGGGCAGCGCTAACCATCTTAGTAGCCATTTAGAATCTGTGCAGAAGGGTGCAGAGGTCCTTCATCTGTGCCCAATCTGCAAGTGTGAATTGCACCATGTCCATACTGCATTGGTCCAGGCAATGCAAAAGGACAAATGGCACCAGGGCTTGTCGCTGCTGCCACATTCACTGCAACATGTGCAGAGTGGAACTCTGTGTTGGCAAATCACTTATCAATCAGCTAACTGGTAAGCCAAAAGGCCTCTGTAGTGATGCAAGTCGATGACCTGTGGGGTTCGAACGGTGGAAGTGAGAACACAGCAACCATGCTACTGTACCACCAGGTTGCAGACATGAGCCATGCAAGGCACATGTGTGAGGATTCCCCATGTAGGACTTCCACCAGGTTCGCACCATTATTGCACAAGGCTTTCCTTGGCTCCAGGATCAGTCGTGACTGCGATCTCCAAGGCATAATAATTTAAACATTGCCTGAGTGTGGTGAGCCCTGGCGGCGCAGTATGAAGGGGGGATACTCTCTGCTCTGTTTTAACGCGTGTCTTAGTAAAGGAGAGGTAGAGGGCACAAGTGGAGGAGGCAAAAGCAGTGGAAGAAGTGTTAGATACAGAGGTTTCTCCCACAAGCCTTGGGGATTCTAAGACTTCTGTAGCAGCCCCTTGACCACCTGCCCCCACAGCCACCAGAGTTTTCCAGTGCCCAGTTAGTGAGATATAACGCCCTGTTGTGAACTCTATTTTTGGGCTCCCTCTAGTGGTCACAAGCGGTACTGTGTAGTGTTGTCTTTCTGCAGGTTGCAGCATCAGCTGGTTCGTTATCCTTGGTTGGTTTCCTATTTAGCCCACCTGGATACTCAGTTCCTTGCCTGCTATCAATGTATTCAGTGCTCTTCAGGTTCCTTGTGTCTACCTTGCTCCCAGTCTCTCCAAGACAAGCTAAGTTGTTGTTTGATCATTTTTTGATTATCAGTGTTCATTATGTTTTTAGTCCAGCTCGCTAAAATGTGATTTCCTCGCTTGCTGGTTGCTCTAGGGGACTGAGTTTCTCCCCCCACACCGTTACTTGGTGTGGGGGTTCTTGAAATCTCATAGTGGATATTTTGTAAGGGTTTTTTACTGACCGCATAGATTCCCTTTTCTATTTTCTGCTATCTAGTATTAGTGGGCCTCATTTGCTGAATCTGCTTTCACCCCTGTGTATGTGCCTTCCTCTTACCTCACCGTTATTATTTGTTGGGGGCTTCTATATCTTTGGGGATTATTTCTCTGGAGGCAAGAGAGGTCTTTCTTTCTCTCTAGGGGTAGTTAGTTCCTCAGGCTGGCTCGAGACGTCTAGGATTTTTAGACACGTTCACCGGCTACTTCTAGTGTGTTTGGATAGGTTCAGATTTGCGGTCAGTCCAGTTTGCCACCTCCCTAGAGCTTGTCCTATGTTTGTTACTTAGCTGGAGTAATTTGTGATCCTCAACCACTAAGGATCATAACAACGCCCCTGCCCATGTTTTCTCGTCCAGCTGTCAGTTATGAAATGCACATTGGCAGACATAATTTTTGCCAGGGGTTGTAACACCAACCTTTCTCTGCAAAAATGTATGTAATCACTGGCCTTGGAGGATGTTCATTCAGTTGTTTAATTTTGTACAAAAAAAAGCAGATCACAGACATGGCACAAAACTAAAGTCATTTCAAAAGGCAACTTTCTGGCTTTAAGAAATCAAGAACAAAAAATGTGGTAGTCTGTAATGGTTACTTTTTTTAACCAAGCATAGGGGAAAAATTATGGAGTCACTCAATTCGGAGGGAAAAAATATGGAATCACCCTATAAATTTTCATAGCCAAAACTAACACCTGCATCAAGTTAGATCTGCTCGTTAGTCTGCATCTAAAAGGGAGTGATCACACCTTGGAGAGCTGTTGCACCAAGTGTACTGACATGAATCATGGATCCAACACAAGAGATGTCAATTGAAACAAAGGTGAGGATTATCAAACTCTTAAAAGAGGGTAAATCATCACGCAATGTTGCAAAAGATGTTGGTTGTTCACAGTCAGCTATGTCTAAAATCTGGACCAGATACAAACAACATGGGAAGGTTGTGTTAGGGGTCGAGTTCCCGCCTCTGCACAGGGGGAATCTCGGGCCATCTCCGCTGCAGTCTCCCATTCTTCTCCTGCCGCAGTGGAGCCTGCTCAGCGGAGACGTCGGTCCCAGCGTCTTGCTCAGTCCCACTCTGTACAAAGAGTTACTGCTGCTTTTTCTGCTTCTGCCATTGAAGTCAGTGCTGGGCAGCGGCGAGCAGACGCTTCTGGGACTAAGTCCTGCTTTTCTCGTTCTGAGCATGCCCTGAGTAAGATCTCTCAGTGGGGATCGAGGGTCACATGGTCAGATACTGCAGCTAAGTCCATTGGTCCTTTCAGGAAGGTCCTGTAGGTGCTAGGACTAAGTCCTGCTCTGCACACACTGAGCATGCCCAGGGCAAGATCTCTCAGTGGAGATCTAGGGTCACATGCTCAGGTATGGCAGTCTCTCATTGGTCCTTCTAGGAAGGTCTTTTACTTGCTGCAGCTATATAAGGCTCGCATGGCCGCACGGCCATGCGCTAGTATCAAATCTGGTATGTGCATGCTCCAGTGTGGTCACATTTATGTGTGTTTAGGGACTCGGCTGAAATAAGCCCTTAGAATCCCGGCACCTCCGGTGAGGAGATTGTGTGCATGGATTTAGGGCCCCGGCTGAAATAAGCCCCTAGAATACCGGCTCCTCCGGTGAGGAGATTGTATGTTTGTGTGACCACAGACTGCCTTCAGCTCAGCAGTTAGCTCTGAACTCCTGTGGGGTTAACAGGGCACAGCGTCTTGTTTCCGTGCGACTCTGTGAAGTAACAGAGTTCGCTTAAACTGCCATATAGTGCCGTCATTTGCTAGCAGCAGGTTCCTCCTGCACGGTGGACCCCGGGCTGCGAACGCACCAATAAAAACATCTATATTTAATCAGTGCGTTTCGCTAGCCCTAACAGGCTGTTAAAGGCAAACATACTGGTAGACCAAGGAAGACATAAAAGCATCAAGACCGGAAACTTAAAGCAATATGTCTCCAAAACAGGAAATGCACAACAAAACAAATGAGGAACAAATGGGCAGAAACTTTAGTCAACGTCTGTGACCGAACTGTAAGAAACCGCTTAAAGGAAATGGGATTTACATAAAGAAAAGCTAAAGAAAAGCCGTCATTAACACCTAAACAGAAAAAACAAGGTTACAATGGGCTAAGGAAAAGCAATCGTGGACTGTGGAAGACTGAATGAAAGTCATATTCAGTGATGAATCGCGAATCTGCATTGGGCAAGGTGATGATGCTGAAACTTTTGTTTGGTGCCATTCCAATGAGATTTATAAAGATGACTGCCTGAAGAGAACATGCAAATTTCCACAGTCATTGATTATATGGGGTTGCATGTCAGGTAAAGGCACTGGGGAAATGGCTGTCATTATATCTTCAAAAAAATTAACAAGTTTATGGTGATATTTTGGATACTTTTCTCATCCCATCATTTGAAAGGATGTTTGGGGATGATGAAATCCTTTTTCAAGATGATAATGCATCCTGCCATAGAGCAAAAACTGTGAAAACATTCCTTGAAAAAAAACACAAAAGGTCATTGTCATGGCCTGCAAATAGTCCGAATCTCAATCCAATTGAAAATCTTTGGTGGAAGTTGAAGAAAATGGTCCATGACAAGGCTCCAACCTGCAAAACTGATCAGGCAACAGCAATCAGAGAAAGTTTGAGCCAGATTGATGAAGAGTACTGTTTGGCACTCAATAAGTCCATGCCTCAGAGACTGCAAGCTATTATAAAAGCCAGAGGTGGCTCATCACCAGACATTAATCACGGGGTGGAGGTGATCCTGATGAGACTCAGATACCAGAGACACATGCAGACTGTACTGTAGTGTCAGGCGAGGAAGAGAAAGAGGGTGACTCTCAGGGTGAAGAGTGTGAGAACATAGGGGATGACGATGAGGTTGCAGATTCCACTTGGAGTGAACCAGGAGGTACCAGAAGATCTGTATATACTGCCAGTGTACAGATAATACAGTGATCACCAGTGACATTACACACAGGACCTCTGTATATAGTATACAGTGTATAGTGTCAGTTTACAGGTAACACAATGACTTACCAGGGACATCTCTAGCTGAAGTCCTCCATCTTTGCTTTTCTTTTTCATGCAGCACCGATGGCCATCACTTCTTCCAGCCAGGACTTGTCTCTGCATAAAATAACACACAGTTATCTAGAGCCCCGCTTCCAGAGCACATTTCCCACTTTTTCCTTTCTTCTACACTACATATCTGAATACAGACGTGCAACCACCATTAATATATAATTGGTTATTAAGCAATCCACCATTCCAGATATAAATTATAATCCACCAGTGTGCCTCCACTAACTATACATAGGCACTTTTCCCACCTAATATATAAATTAATTAGCACCTCTACTCTTTCCCCCAATTCATTACCAGTCACTGCATCCTCAACACCCTCCACTACGTGCCTCCCGCTTTAACCTTAACCCCTATTCATTATATTTACATGCCCTTTCCTCCTGAATTTATTGTCATGTCTTCTTTCTCTACCACCCTCTATTCATTATCAACTGTTTTGCCCCTGTTTAATACATCATTTACTCCACCACGCTCAAAATATAGTTGAAGAAAATGGTCCATGACAAGGCTCCAACCTGCAAAACTGATCAGGCAACAGCAATCAGAGAAAGTTTGAGCCAGATTGATGAAGAGTACTGTTTGGCACTCAATAAGTCCATGCCTCAGAGACTGCAAGCTATTATAAAAGCCAGAGGTGGCTCATCACCAGACATTAATCATGGGGTGGAGGTGATCCTGATGAGACTCAGATACCAGAGACACATGCAGACTGTACTGTAGTGTCAGGCGAGGAAGAGAAAGAGGGTGACTCTCAGGGTGAAGAGTGTGAGAACATAGGGGATGACGATGAGGTTGCAGATTCCACTTGGAGTGAACCAGGAGGTACCAGGAGATCTGTATATACTGCCAGTGTACAGATAATACAGTGATCACCAGTGACATTACACACAGGACCTCTGTATATAGTATACAGTGTATAGTGTCAGTTTACAGGTAACACAATGACTTACCAGGGACATCTCTAGCTGAAGTCCTCCATCTTTGCTTTTCTTTTTCATGCAGCACCGATGGCCATCACTTCTTCCAGCCAGGACTTGTCTCTGCATAAAATAACACACAGTTATCTAGAGCCCCGCTTCCAGAGCACATTTCCCACTTTTTCCTTTCTTCTACACTACATATCTGAATACAGACGTGCAACCACCATTAATATATAATTGGTTATTAAGCAATCCACCATTCCAGATATAAATTATAATCCACCAGTGTGCCTCCACTAACTATACATAGGCACTTTTCCCACCTAATATATAAATTAATTAGCACCTCTACTCTTTCCCCCAATTCATTACCAGTCACTGCATCCTCAACACCCTCCACTACGTGCCTCCCGCTTTAACCTTAACCCCTATTCATTATATTTACATGCCCTTTCCTCCTGAATTTATTGTCATGTCTTCTCTCTCTACCACCCTCTATTCATTATCAACTGTTTTGCCCCTGTTTAATACATCATTTACTCCACCACCCTCAAAATTCATCATTATTTTCTCTCCGGTCAGGTCATCATTTGCTCTCTCACTTCAATTCAATTGCTGTCCCCAGCCCTCACACTCAATTCATCATTTGCAGTCCCCCTAACCGCCACTTCAATATTTGCAGTCCCCAGTCCCCTCCCCCCACTTCATCATTTGCATCTCCCTCCCCCTCTCACTTCATCAGTTGCAGTCCCACCTCAGACACACTTCATCATTTGAAGTCCCCCTCTCCCCACTTCATCATGTGCAGTCCCCCTCTCCCCACTTCATCATTTGCAGGACCACTCCCCCACTTCATTATTTACATGCCCACTCCCCTCCACACTTAATAATGTGCAGTCCCCCTCACCCCCCACTTCATCAAGTGCAGTCCTCCTCCCCCTCCCTTCATCATGTGCAGTCCCACTCACCCGCTATTTCATCATGTGCAGCCCCCCTCAGACACACTTCATCATGTACAGTCCCCTCCCCTCAGACACAATTCATCATATGCAGTCCCCCTCACCCCCCTAGTTTATCATGTGCAGTCCCCCCAGACACACTATATTATGTGCAGTCTCCCTCCCCTTCATCATGTGCAGGCCCCCTCAGACACACTTCATAACATACAGTCCCCCCTCAGACACACTTCATCATGTGCAGTCTCCCTCACCCCCTCAACTATTTAATCCATTTTAAAAAAAGAAAGTGTTTTTCATACTTATCTCACATGTGATCCCCCACAGGCGCAGCTCTGCTCCTAGCGTCTGCTCATACATACCGTCACCTGACCGGAAGTACAGAGAAGACAGAGGGAGCGGAAGTTGCGCAGAGAGACAAACTCCTAGGTCCCAGGGCTGACATGTGCGCTGCAGAGCACAGCACTTTACTGCACGATGGGGCCCGGTGACAAAAGCACAAGAGCGAGGCTGCGGATCTGCGGGCCCCCCTCGGTACTGCTGCTCATTGGGCTTCATAAGAGATGGAAATGTTAACTACATACTGCAATATTGTTGTAGAACAAAAAATCACAAGTTAGACATTTTCAGTATTGCCGAGTTAGTAAATATCCAATCACAATATTAAATTACTTAATTTCAAATAAAATCAAAATTGCAGGTCTTCAATCTCAGCATCTCCCCTAAAAATGAAATAGAAAGCAATGAAAACATTGCATGTAGCCCCAAATAGTATAAAAAAGTCACAAAAGTTTATAGCAGAATGAACACTGCAAAAACAAAATGCTGAATTTGCCACATTTTGAATTTTTTTCATTTTTTTACATTTCCAAAACATTGCATGATTAAAATAAAAGGTGTTTTTTACAACCCATCCTGCAGAAAAAAAATACAATCTGTCTAGCAAAAATATTGAGAGAAAACAAAATGAATGCTGTCACTTGGATAAAGAAGGAAAAAGCTAAAGCATAAAAATGAAAATTGTCCACAACGGTAAGCGGTTAAACTTAAAAAAATATATATATATATATATATATATTTTGCATATTACACATTTTCATGTTATTAGTTTAATACACTAATATATTAGGCTCTTTATTTATCTTCAGGAAATTTGCATAATTGCACTATAACAGAAAGGAATACTGACAGTTCCTGTGTTGCATTGTCCTTCATACAAAATGCAAACAATATAAATGTCTTCTAGTCTTTACAATTAGATTAACAAGATTGTACAGTTTATTCTATATTTAACTTATTTGCTGTAGAGTTACCATTATATATAATTTCCACATACAATAGTCATGAATGTGTATGAGATTAATATGTAAATGCTAGACAAATATACACGTCGATGAATATCGTTAAAGACATGACAAAACCTTTGAAGTAGCAGGGATAGAGTTTATTCTGAAAAATTATTTTAATTCTTCCCATTTGAGTCCATGTAAGAAGAGGAAATTGGCAATTTTTATCTGTTAATATTGTCCAGCAAAGTTTGAAATTATTCTCAAGACAAATATTCCTCAAATCTCATATCCTTAAAGGGAATCTGTAGCCACATTTGACCTATCTAAAAATTGTTAAATGGGCATACAGGTCATAAACTGCTGAAAAAGTCCGACCTGTGTGCCTTATATCAGATGCCTTGTTGTTGATAAATCATCTTTTATCATTTTATGTTAATGAGCTAGTAAGGAAATGGATATATTGCCTATGTTCCCCCTTGAAGATGCATGTATTGTTGTAATGTGTATTGTGACGTGCATTATTAATGACAATATTGTATTATGCCAGACAGAAGGGAGAGTTAAGGTTAACGTTTGGAGCTAGCCCAGAGTGGGAAAGGTCAAAGGGAAGGGACTGAGACAGCTTCCTGTTAGAATTTTAGATAGGGCCAAGCCTACAGGAAGAAGTAGATCTATGGTGAGTGAGCAGACTAGCATGAAGAGGGTATCTCTGACTTGAGGGGAGACCGAGGCAGTGGATAACGTGATTTTGAGCAGAGAAATGAAATGCAATATAAGGACAGCGTAATGCACTGGAGACGAGTCCTGGGAAAGGACGCCTAGCAGTATAGCCCCGAGTTCTCAAGACATGGAGGTAAGGAGACCAGGACAGAACATAAAACATGGGTGGTAGTTCCAAGACATCAGCAAACCTAGACACTAAGTAATGGCTGGGTTGTGGTGAAGGCAGAGGAACTAGCTGAGGCAGAAACCAACGAGTCTAGAGGAGGGAAGGGAGCATGTGTGTGAAGATGCTCCATGTTCTAAAGGAAATGTTAGTGAAATTATGCATCCGCTATCTATTGTACATAATCCCCACCAGGTTGATGATTAGTAAAAGACTGTTTATTTTTGACTAGATGGTGGCCCGATACTAACGCATCGTGTGTTCTAGAATATGTATGTATGTACGTCGCGCTGTGAGTGGGGGTTAAATTCTGCGCCAATATCGCTGATTGGTCGTGCCCGGCTGGCCGATCAGCGAAGCGTGGTTCAAATCTGGCGCCAATTCGCGGCCGGACTGTGCCTTGTCGCTGATTGGGCGCGGTCGGCCGTGCAAGACCAATAACCGAAGTGGTGTTTAAATACCGCGCCAATATCGCTGATTGGTCGCGAGACCGCTAAATCATCTGGGTAATTTCACAATGCATCTCTGAGAACGGAAGCTGGCGGCAGCCTCGCCGCTCGCTCGCATCGGTGGACGGTGTTATTTTTAACATTATATCTTTTTACTATTGATGCTGCATAGGCAGCGTCAATAGTGAAAAGTTCATCACACAGTGTTAATAGCAGCGTTAACAGACTGCTTTACACTGCGTTATGCCACAGTGTAACGCAGTCGGTTTAATGGACTGCTAAAACGCTATGTGGGCTGCGGGTGATGACTGGGGGGGAGTATGGAGGGGGCACTGACTGCAAGGGAGTAGGGAGCGGACATTTCGCCGAGACTGTGCCCGTCGCTGCTTGGTCGCGGCCGGCTGGCCCCAACCAATCAGTGACTTGGGATTTCCGTGACAGACAGACAAACAAACAGACAGAGACAAACAGACGGAAGTGCCCCTTAGACGATTATATATATCTGAGTACTACGGGTAAAAGTGATAACTTCATCAGCTTCATTTGTGAAGGATTAAAATTTGTTTTAACCCATAATGCTTTCACTTTTCTAGATGACTGGTACTTGCAGCAAGAGGGTACTGCGATGGGGACCCCGGCAGCTTGTACTTTTGCGAATTTGTTCCTTGGTTTCTTTGAGGAGAAATATGTTTATTCAGACAGTAATACTTTCCTGCAACATATTAAGTATTTCCGTAGATATGTCGATGACATTGTTATAATTTGGGATGGCACTAAGGGTGCGTTTGATGATTTTGTAATGCATCTAAATCAGATCAATGATTTGAATATGGTCTTTACGTCGGTCTTTAGAGGTGAACGACTTGAGTTCTTAGATGTGCTGGTGGAAATTAAAGAAGGTAAGGTCTGCACTTCACTTTTTCGTAAACCAATAGCGGCCAATACATTGATGCATTATAATAGCTATCATCCCATGCACACTAAGCGAGCCGTCCCGTACAGCCAATTCCTGAGAGTTAGTAGGGTGAATAACACTGAGGAGGGGTTCTCTCGCCAGGCTGAGGAGATGAGAGTCAGGTTTAGAAACAGGGGATACCCAGAGAGAATGTTAGGTTTGGCTTTGGATAGAGTTAAGAATGAAAGGACAACAGAAGTGGTGAAAAAACCGCCCCGCCAGAGACAGGAGACTAATAAAAGGTTTAATTTTTGTTTCAAATATGGCAATATGGACCAGCAAATTAGGTTAGCCATAAAAAAGAACTGGCACCTTTTGGAAAGAGACAAAGAATTGTCTGAAGTGGCAGTTAGAGGCCCCTTGATAGCCAATAGGAGAAGTGCCAGATTAAGGGACAGATTGGTGAGAAACCGTGTGATTAAACCCAGTACTAATTGGTTAAAAGGGGTGTCCCCTAAGGGGAACTTCAGGTGCGGCCATTGTTCGTGCTGTCAGCAGCATCTTACGGATCGTCTTCTCCGAATAGGTGCTGTGTCGCATGTGGTCAACGATTTCATCACCTGTAAGACGGATCATGTAGTTTATATTGTTTTCTGTCCCTGTAGACGATTCTACATCGGCAAAACCATCCGTCCGATGTATGTTCGTTTCCGTGAACATTGTAGGTCCGTAATATCGGGAAAAGGAGTCCCGCGGTTCATTGCACACATGAGAGAGAGACATGGAGGTAAAACAGAGTGCCTTACCTTTGCTGGTATAGAAAGGGTTGTTCTGCCGGTCCAGGGTGGAGATTTGGACAATCTACTCTTGAGGTGTGAGGCCAGGTGGATCCTGCGCAGCAATGCTATGGGTCCGCTTGGCTTCAATGATAGAGTCGATATGTCCATATTCCTGTAGGTGGCGCGGGAGGACCTTATCCCGTATAATGAATATGGTTGGCTGTTTGTAGAGCGGTTTATTTGATTTTGCTCAAATGTTTTTCTCAGTAGCGAAGTATGCCTCGCATTTCATATGTACTCCATTGACCTGTTTGTTGTTTTTTGTTTTTAAAATGCTTTTAATATGTGCTTTTTGTATTTTCTGGTTTGTGGGAGGGACTGAGTGGCGGGGTGTGTCTGGCCGGCGCACTATATCCGCTGTCGGTTCTGAGCACAAATCGACCCGTAGAAGCGCAGGATAAGCGCGAAACGGCCGTCGTCCTCCACTGCTCACACGAGCTTCGGCTCCCTCTCCCCCGGCCATAACTTCATTCTGGATGTATCGTTGTTAATAAAGGAATAATTTTACTGAAGACCGGTGAGTGCCCTCATCATTTCTTCTTATAAGGATTACATGGATTATATATATAGATTGGTATTCTCCATCATTGAACCTTTCATCAACTGGTTTAGGCCAACTAAAGTCATCGGTATCATGCGGCCTGCAATGACGTAGCAAAATGATGTAGCAAAATCATAGGCGAAGCCCACACACCCAACCAGGACCTACATCTTCATGTAGCATGCTGGGGCAGGGAAAAATTGCTACTGCCCCTTGCCACATTACAAGCTCTTTCAGGCTATGATGAGGACAATGTTTGGAAGAAAACTCTGCCTCCAGAGCTTATTTTACATGAAGGGGGAGTTACCAGTGTGAAGTGTAATGGCCGCTCTCTGCTCTCTTGATCTCACTGCAGAGCTGTGTGTCTCTGCAGGTTCCTCTAACCTTCAACTTCCATCTCACAGGCAGAGAGTATTGCAATATTATTGCAATACAGCTGATATCAAGGAGCTGTAAAAAATATGCCAGAACTCAAATTTCATTTCTCCTGTTCTGAGTTAGTTACATGTCTCACACTGATAACTCTGCTTTTTTAAAAATAAGCTCTAGATCCAGAGTTACCTTACAGGCAACATCCCCCCATAGTCTGTGAGAGGTCATTTACATATAAGAAAAACTGATTTCTTGCCAGTAAGATATCAGGGAATCTGTCATCAGGTTTTTGCCACATAATCTTAGAGTAGCATAATGTAAGAGAAAAGACCTTGATTCCAGTGATGTGTCATTTACTGGACCAATTAATGTAATTTTGATAAAATCATATTTTTATCAGGAGGAGATTATCACAAGAGGACTAGTATACGTGCTGCCAGGTATTCAAGCATATTCATGAGATCTGTATAACCCCACCACTGGCTGGCAGCTGTCTGCTTACAATGTACATGGACAGAAAGGTGTCAATCAGTGGTGATACAGAGCTCAGTAATCAGAGAACTGCAGCAGAGAGAAACAGTAATTTTGTCAAAATGAAAGCAAGTAGCTCAGTAAGTTATACATCGCTGAAATCAGGATATCTGCCCCTATATTATGCTTCTGTGATAGCAAGAACCTAGTGACTAGAGATGAGTAAGTCCATGGATGTTCAGATTCACATGGTTCGACAAGCATACAGTAAGTAAAATGTTTGGTTCGAGTCCAAACTTAACCTAGGACCTTAACCCAATAGAAGTCAATTGGGACCCAAACTTCATTTTTTTGAAATTGTCTGTAAAATGGTCATAGTGAGGGCTAGTGGGCTGAAAAAGGAATCTAAATGAGGGTAAGAGCAGGACAATTGCCCTGCAAAAAAGTGAATAGGGATATGACTTAAAGGAGTTCTATCACCATAGGAATCATTGGAAAAATAGGAAGTAAATGAATAATATAAAAAAATGTTAACAGTGTCCTCACAGAGACTGAGGCTTGCTACTTCCAGGGCAGAGTATCCACTAAGAAGCAGCTTACAAATTTCACCCACAGACCATGAGGCAGGGTATCCACTAAGAAGCAGCTTACAAATTTCACCCACAGACCATGAGGCAGGGTATCCACTAAGAAGCAGCTTACAAATTTCACCCACAGACCATAAAACAGAGTACCCCCTCAGAAGCAGCTTACAAATTTCACTCACAGACCACGGGGAAGAATACTCCATAAGGAACAGCTTAGAAATTTCACTCACAGACCATAGGGCAGAGTACGCCCTTAGGCTACTTTCACACTGGCGTTAACTGCATTACGTCGCAATGTGTCGTTTTGCCGAAAAAACGCATCCTGCAAAAGTGCTTGCAGGATGCGTTTTTTCTGCATTGACTAACATTAGCGACGCATTTGCGACGCAATGACACACGTCGCAACCGTCGTGCGACGGTTGCGCCGTGCTGTGGCGGACCATCGGGAGCAAAAAATGTTACATGTAACGCTTTTTGCTCCCGACGGTCCGCTTTTTCCGACCGCGCATGCGCGGCCGGAACTCCGCCCCCACCTCCCCGCACCTCACAATGGGGCAGCGGATGCGCTGGAAAAATGCATCCGCTGCCCCCGTTGTGCGGCGGAGACAACGCTAGCGTCGGGAACCTCGGCCTGACGCACCGCGACGGGCCGAGCCCGACGCTAGTGTGAAAGTAGCCTTAGAAGCACTTACAAATTTGACCTACAGACAGTGGGGCAGAATATGCCCTTATAAGCAGCTTACAAATTTCACACATGCACCATGGGGCAGAGTACACCCACAGCTGCAAAATGTCAGCTTTAATAGCGTATGTTTTAGACATTGGGATTCTCCCACTGTGAAGGATAGATCCCAAGTGTTGTCTGGTGCTGTGGTCTCCCATTCGGGTCCGGCCGCTGCGGTTGCTGCTCCGCACAGATGTCGGTCCCAGTGTCTTGCTCAGGCTCGTGGTATACGTTTGGTTACTGCTGGCTCTCCTGCCAAGTCTATGGTAACCAGTGATATGCAGGTGCCTTGCGCTCTGGAGTCTATGTCCAAAGATCACCTTTCTGAGCATGTCTGTGTTGTGGCATCTTCTCATTGGTGGTTGAACATTAGCTGCTCTGATGATGTGGAAGTTCCGGATTGGAACACAGGCGATGTCTCGGCTGACTGGGCATGAGTGTTTGGGGTGGAGCCTAGCATATAAGAGGCTCTCAGTGACGCAGGTGGGTGCGCTAGTTTCATTTATGTTTTGGTGTGTGTGGGTGGATATTCTACCACTCTGTCTGCATGTTTGTATGTCTGTCTTTGCTTCGAACCTGTACACATCGGCAGGCAGGTTGCACACTTAAGTAGTTTCATACCCATGGCTCTCCGTCTGAGTCTCTAGTCTGCTACATGCTTAGGGTGCCAGTCAGGCACAAGTTCAGTAGAGTCAGAACTGGGGTAACTAGCCGCTTGGCTTAGCATCTGTTTCGTCCATGTGTGCGGCTAGCACAGTTTAGTTACAGAGCAAGTTCAACCCTTATGCTTCCTCTTAGTGAAGTCGATAAGGTATTATACCTCGCATCATAAGAGTTCTTTCTATTGGCTCAGCATCTGCTTCATTTGTGTGTACTGTTAGCACAGTCTAGATGCAGAGCAAGCCTAATCCACGTGCTAATGTCCCTGTGATGCGAACAGGATTTAGCACTAAGCATACTAAGTGCAGTACCTCTCGGTGAAGTAACTGAGCTTGGTACTCTGTGTTCCGATCACACTGTGTGGCGCTAACACAGTGTGTTTAAGGTAACACTCGCTGTTGTGTTCCGTCGTTATTCACACTAGCAGCAGGGTTACTATCTACAAGGTGAACTCCGGGTTGCAATTGCACTTTATTTTTTATTTTATTTAGTGCAATCCGCCAACCCTAACAGTATGTTCCAGATGCTTGTATTGTGATCTTGGATAGACTTGGTGGTCCGCAACTACCAGTAATCCAGTTAAAAACAGAGCATGTTTCCAAATTTTCCCCACAGAAGCTGATAACAAATTTCACACACAGACAAAGGCCCACAGTATCCCTACAGGCAGAGTACACACAGATTTTTTTGGCAAACTACTCCCACAGATATGGGTTCAAGAATACATACAGCACCTTTTGTCACAGTACTATGAAAAACACGGTTGCCTAAGAGTATAAAAAATTTCTAACACACATCACTTCCACCAACTCAGTTGAAGATTCTAAAAATGTTTGGGTACAAACTGTACTATTACAGAGACTAATACTGTCCCTCCCTAAAGCTGTGTCCTGTATCTACACTAAGCAGAGTAGAAATAAAAAATAAGAATCTTGAACCAGGAAGAACTGGTCCAAGTGGAGGAAGATGTGGACATGGGGGTATAGGTGGAAGAGGCAGAGGAGGAGGTACCCAACACAGTTTTTTTGTGTTTTGTATTTGTGGTGGAGGCCCCCAAATGAAACGAAAAGCAAATAGAGTTGAAGATTGGGTAGGTGCGGCTGCTTTAGTTGTCTAGTCATCCAAAAGTATGGGCCACTCCTGGTTCATTTTAAGGAATGTTAGGTAACCTGCGTTGGATGTGGTCAGGTGGATGAGCCTGTCTGTGATGACTCCCTCTGTCGTGCTGCATACACCTTTCGACAGTACACTTTGAGCAGGGCACGCCAACACCTCCAAAGCATAAAGGGTAAGCTTGGGCTCAAGCTGCAGCCAGCACAGACATGTCAGCTGCACCAAGGTGAGAATCCTGAAAAATGCAAGCACATTGCCTGCATTTTCAGCAGCAGCTCCTACTGGTGACAGATTCTCTTTACAGGGAATTGAGGGCCTCCATTGACAGCAAGGTTACTGGAAACCACAGACAAGTAGGTGAACAAGGCTACTGGAAACCACAGACAAATAGGTGAACAAGGTTATTGGAATCCGCAGACAAGTAGGTGAGATCCTCCACTATCAGCTAGAAAGGTGACTGGAAACTGCAAGAAACCATAAGTAAGTCATGGATGGGAAACAAAAGACAACTATGAGACGTCCCAGAGACTGTGAACTGGAACTGGCCTTTCATGATCCAGGATGGGGTTTGCTTCCTTCCTGCCCTGGTCAGGTCAGGGTTAATTTTATCCACCTCTCTTTGATTCAGTGGCAGATTTTTAGTGGTGTTTCTGCCTAGGTCCGGTGTCGGGGATAGTTCCGGTCTCTCGGCTAGAGCAGCTGACCTAGATTACTCTGTGTTATACTGTCATTCCCAGTCTCCCTGTGTTGTGTCCATCCCATGTCCCTGTGTCCCTGCCCTGCATCTCTCTGTATGCTTGTTTCCCGTGTGTATGACTCGGCTTGTTTTTTGACCTGTCTCTCTGTCCTCCGATTTTGTACTGCTCTGTTTTCTCTGGCTTCCGACCCCTTTGCTCGCTCGTGACTTGACTTCCGTCTCCTCCTGTCATTCACCATGCTCTTGTCTCTCCCCTCGGTTGCTGCTCACCCCCACAGGCCTCTGATGCCCAGCCTCGCATCTCGCACTGCTCCTCTTTCCAGGTCCCGGGTAACCGGCGGTGTCCTCATCGGATAGGTCATGCTGCATTTTGCAGCGTCGGCCCTGCTTTCTGGCAGATCGTCGTTCCCAAAGGTCCTGCCTTCGGCGCTGCAGTGCTGCCTGGTGGTTTACATCTGTATCACGTCCTGTGCAATGTGACATTAACACCGACCCATAATTTGTTTCGGGGGGATCTGCTCACTGTTGCAGTATGGATCCGCTCCGTGCTTTGTCAGATCAAGTGACCAGCCTTACCCAGATTATGCAAAACTTGTCTGTGGATCAGAGGGCCCTGGCTGCATCCCACCAGCAGGTTCAAAAAGATTTAGCTGAAATGGTTAAATCTATTCGGGCTGCGTCTCCATCGGTAGGCAGTAACAATGCTGGTGTATCTGATGTTTCTTTACCTTCCCATGAACCCTCTGTCAAACTCCCAGAGACCTTCTCTGGGGAAAAAGAGAAATTTGGGGCATTTAGGGAGAGTTGTAATTTACTGTTTTCCCTTCATCCTCGGTCCTCGGGTCATGAGAGTCAGAGGGTTGGGATAGTCATGTCTCTACTTTGGGAGGGTCTGCAGTCCTGGGCTTTCTCCCTACCCCCCACCGCCCCTAACCTTAAAGAATGTCTGTTGATTTGTTCGTTGATGCTCTGGGGCTGATTTAAGATGAACCTGATCGTATGATGTTGGCTGAGGACACGATTATGAGTCTTTCTCAGGGAAAGCTCTCAGTCGAGTGGTACTGTTCCGAGTTTAGGCGATGGTCTCTGGAGGTGTTTTGGAAAGGCTCGGCACTCAGGTGTCTGTTCTGTAAAGGGCTATCTGAGCATTTAAAGGATGTTTTGGCCTTACCTCCACCACCCAACTCTCTGGAGGCGATGATACAGGCTGTCCACATGGATCATAGACTGCGTGAGAGAGGAGTGGTGCAATGGCAGGCCCCTTTGTTTCTGGTAAAACCTGGGCTCTTACCACCCATCGAGCCCATGGAAGTGGGGGCCACCTCCATCAAGAAAAGAGAGAGGAGACGTCGAAGGGAGAACCGACTCTGCTTTTATTGTTGTACCCCGGGTCATTGGAAGAAGGACTGTCCCTCCTGTCCATCTGTCTCCAAGGTGTCGGGAAATGCCTAGGTCTGGGTAACTGTTGAGGAGGTTACCAAGACTCCCAGGTACATTTTTCCTCTGTTTTCAAGTTATTGCTAAAGGTGGAACATGGTGTTAGGGCTGGCGGGAACGCACCGAGTAAATTGAGAGATATTATTTGGTGCGTTCGCAGCCCGGGGTCCACCGTGCAGGAGAGGACCTGCTGCTGGCAAATGGCGGCCCTTTATGGCGGTAGAAGCGAACTCTGTTACTTCACAGAGATGCTGTGCCAGATCTCACTCTGACCCTCGGTGGCTATAGTGCCCGCGCCTGAGGACGCCCTGAGTCAGCAGCTGAGACCTTGGCAACTAAGGAACGCGGAACCCTGTTGACTTCACAGGAGTATCCAGCAACTGCCGAGCTGATGGCAGTGTGTGGCAACACAAACATACAATCTCCTCACCGGAGGAGCCGGTATTCTAGGGGCTTCTTTCAGCTGGGGCCCTAAATTCACACACAATCTCCTCGCCGGAGGTGCCAGCATTCTAGGGGCTTATTTCAGCCGAGTCCCTGAACACACATAAATGTGACCACACTGGCGCATGCACATAACTGATTCAATACTAGCGCCTGGCCGTGCGGTCATGAGAGCCTTAAATAGCTGCAGCAAGTACAGGACCTTCCTATAAGGACCAATGAGAGGCTGCTACAGAGCCTGAGCACCTTCAGGACCTTCCTGGAGGACCAACGGATTTAGCTGCAGTATCTGAACATGTGACCCTCAATCTCCACTGAGAGATCTTACTCCGGGCATGCTCAGAACGAGAAAAGCAGGACTTAGTCCCAGAAGCATCTGCTCGCCGCTGCCCAGCACTGGCTTTAATGGCAGAAGCTGGAAAAGCAGCAGTAACTCTTTGTACAGACTGAGCGAGATGCTGGGACTGACATCTCTGCTGAGCAGGCTCCACTGCAGCAGGAGAAGAATGGGAGACCACATCGGAGATGGCCCGAGATTCCCCCTGTGCAGAGGCGGGAACTCGACCCCTAACACTTGGTGTTAAAACTGTTATTTCCCTCTTTGGCTTTTGTGGACTGTGGCAGCTCAGTGAATTTAATTGACTCAAAATTGGTGGCCCATTGTGAGATGGTGACACCGATGAAGGTTGTGGCCATAAACTCTATGCCTCTCACCAAGGACAGGATTAGTTTTGTGTCTGACGAGTTTACCCTCAAGGTGGTACCTGTACATCTGGAGCATATATTCTGCTTTGTTCTGGACAATCTTCCTGCGGGGTTGGTGTTGGGATTCCCTTGGTTGCAAGATCATAACCCGGTTATTGACTGGGAGTCCCGGGAGATTGTAAAAGGGAGATTGTAAAATGGGGTCCTAATTGTGTGAAAAAATGTTTATTTTCTGTATCTGTGTCGTCCGTTGGTCTGGAGGCTATTCCGGAGTACCTGAAGGACTACGAGGACGTGTTCTCCTAAATAGAGGCTGAGGTTTTACCACCACACTGCCTATTTCACTGCGCTATTGACCTGCTTATGGGCGCCAAAGTGCCACAGGCCTGTCTGTTTAACCTTTCGGGTCCTGAGCGGGCGGCCATGAAAGAATACAATATCCGAGAGCTTTCGCAAGGGGCATATTCGCCCCTCTGTTTCTGCTGTGGTGGCAGGTTTCTTTTTTGTAAAGAAAAAAGATGGTGGCCTACGCCCATGCCTCGATTTTCGAGAACTTAGTAAGATCACTGTGAGAAACACACACCCTCTCCCACTCATTCCTGATTTGCTTAGCCAATTGTCTGGGGCCAAATTGTTTTCTAAGCTGGACCTGTGGGGATCTTATTCAGGTGTGGGAGGGGGATGAGTGGAAGACTGCGTTTCTCACTTCTGAGTAGTGTTGAGCGATACCGTCCGATACTTGAAAGTATCGGTATCGGAAAGTATCGGCCGATACCGGCAAAGTATCGGATCTAATCCAATACCGATACCCGATACCAATACAAGTCAATGGGACACCAAGTATCGGACGGTATCCTGTATGGTTCCCAGGGTCTGAAAGAGAGGAAACTCTCCTTCAGGCCCTGGGATCCATATCAAAGTGTAAAAGAAAGAATTAAAATAAAAAATAGGGATATACTCAACTCTCCGACGCAGCCTGGACTTTACCGCCGTAACCGGGAGCCGTTGTACCTAAGAATGCGCGCTTGAAGGGCCTTAGATGACGTCACGGCGCTCTGATTGGTCCGTAGCGGTCGCGTGACCGCTACGCGACCAATCACAAAGCAGTGACGTCACCTAAGGTCTTTCAAGCGCTTGAAAGACCTTAGGTGACGTCACTGCTTTGTGATTGGTCGCGTAGCGGTCACGCGACCGCTACGGACCAATCAGAGCGCCGTGACGTCATCTAAGGCCCTTCAAGCGCGCATTTTTAGGTACAACGGCTCCCGGTTACGGCGGTAAAGTCCAGGCTGCGTCGGAGAGGTGAGTATATCCCTATTTTTTATTTTAATTCTTTCTTTTACACATTGATATTAATCCCGATACCGATTCCCGATACCACAAAAGTATCGGATCTCGGTATCGGAATTCCGATACCCGCAAGTATCGGCCGATACCCGATACTTGCGGTATCGGAATGTTTAACACTACTTCTGAGGGGCTGTTTGAAAACTTGGTTATGCCCTTCGGTTTGACGAATGCTCCAGCAGTCTTTCAGGATTTCATCAATCATGTGTTCTCTGATTTCATTGGGCATTTTTTGGTTGTGTATTTAGATTACATACTTATCTACTCGTTTGATAATCAGGCTCACATTGCTCATCTTCGTGCAGTTCTCCAGAGGCTCTGGGAGAACATGCTCTTCGCTAAGTTAGAGAAATATTCATTCTTTGTGCAGGAACTGCCTTTTCTGGGGTTCATTGTTTCTGGTGAAGGGTTTCGTATGGATTCCAAGAAGGTCCAAGCCATTGTGGATTGGGTGCAGCCCCGAGATTTGACAGATCTTCAACTCTTCTTGGGGTTTTCAAATTATTATCTGAAGCTTATCAGGGGGTTCTCATAGGTGGACAAGCCCTTCACTGATCTGACTCAAAAAGGGGCTGATATCAAGAATTGGTCAGCCTCAGCTGTGGTGGCGTTTTTGTCTTTGAAAAAGTGTTTGAAAAATGTCTGCTCCGGTTCTAATTCAACTGGATCCATCTCAACCATTTATTTTTGAGGTGGATGCCTCAGAAGTGGGGGTGGGGGAAGTGTTGTCCCAGGGGCCCACCACGTTGACCAATTTGAGAACCTTTGCATTCTTCTTTAAGAAGTTCTCCTCTGCAGAGAGGAACTATGATATTGGTAATCGAGAACTTCTGGCCGTTAAGTTGGCTTTTGTAGAATGGAGGCATTTTTTGGAGGGGGTGGTCAGTCCTACTACTGTGGTTACTGATTACAAAATCCTGGCTTACATCGAGTCTGCAAAGAGGTTGACCCCTAGGCAGGCGAGATGGTCGCTTTTTTTTCCCGATACCAGTTCTCGATCACCTTTCGACCAGGGTCCAAAAATATCAAAGCTGATGCCCTGTCCCGTAGTCTGGATCCAGTGTCTCCCCTCGAACGTCCTTCCTCCATTCTTCAACCAGGGGTGGTAGTGGCTGACGTTTCATTAGGGTTGGAATGGGAGATTCGGGACGCTCAGTTGCAGGCTCCTCCATCTAAGCCGGTGGATAAGCTGTTTGTACAGGTTCAGTTTCACCTCAGGGTCCTCCGGGAATTCCATGAATCTGCCCTTAGTGGGCATCCTGGGATCTCAGCCACCCGTAGGGTGATCGCTAGGGTTTTTTGTTGGTCTTCACTTACCTCAGATGTGGGGAAATTTGTGTCTGCCTGTGAGGTTTGTGCCTGTGCGAAAAATTCCTATAACTGGCCGGCCGGGAAATTGGTGCCTTTTCGCAATTCCTGATAGACCATGGACTCATTTGTCCATGGATTTTATCATCAATGTTCCTCCTTCCATTTGGGTGGTGGTGGACAAATTTAGTAAACAGGCACATTTTGTACCCTTGGCGGCTTTGCCCTTTGCAGAAACGTTGTCCAGATTGTTTATGGAGCATGTGGTGCAATTGCATGGGGCACCCCTGAGTGTGGTGTCTGATAGGGGAGTGCAATTTGTGTCCAAGTTCTGGAGGGCACTTTGTAGGAGGTTGGGTGTTACTTTGCCCTTTTTGTCCACTTACCACCCAGAGACCAATGGTCAGACTGACCAGACCAATCAGTCCTTGGACCAAATTTTGCATTGCCTGTCCACTGGTAGACAGGATGATTGGTGTGCTGCCTTGCCTTTGGCCGAGTTTGCATTCAACAACTGTGTTAATAAATCTATGGGCACATCCCCCTTTTTCTGCAATTATGGGCTCCATCCACATTTTGGGGGGTTTCTCCCTTTTTGACTCCGGGTACCCTGGAGCTGATGGGGCGGTTCAGCAATTAGGGGAATTGTGGCGGGAGGTCCAAAGGAATATTGGGGATGCTGAGAGGAAATATAAATTTTTTGCAGATAAAAGATGGGTTGTGGGACTTGTGTTCTGGGTTTGGGATAAAGTTTGGCTGTCCACTAGGAATATTAGACTCAAAATTCCTTCGGCAAAACTGGGGCCTAAGTTTATTGGCCCTTATGAAATCATGGAAGTAGTTAACCTGATGGCAGTTTGTTAGCGTTTTCTACTGTCTTTCCGGATCCCCAATGTATTCCATAAGGCCCTTTTGATACCATTGGGGTCTGTGGAGGAAGGTTCATTGTCTTACCCACCACCAGTCTCACTTGATAGCCAAGCAGAGTGCAAGGTGGAATGCATTGTGGGTTCCCGGATGGTTCATTGTGCACTTCAATAACTTGTGCATTGGAAGGGGTACAGTTCTGAGGACCGGTCTTGGGTTCCGGCCCAATCGGTTCATGAGGATCGGTTGGCCTGGGCCGTTCATGCCAGATATCCTGGGAAACCTGGGAGTCCGGTGTCCCTCTTCAGAGGGGGTACTGTTGTGATCCAGGATGGGGTTTGCTTCCTTCCCGTCCTGGTCAGGTCAGGGTTAATTTTATCTGCCTCTCGTTGATTCAGGGGCGGCTATTTAGTGGTGTCACTGCCTAGGTCCGTTGTCGGTGATAATTTTGGTCCCTCAGCTAGAGCAGCTGACCTGGATTACTCTGTGTTATACAGTCGTTCCCAGTTTCCCTGTGCTGTGTTCATCCCATTTCCCTGTGTCCCTGCCCTGCTTCTCTCTGTATGCTTATTTCCTGTGTGTCTCTCTGTCCTCTGATTTTGTACTGCTCCGTCTTCTCTCGCTTCTGACCCCTTTGCTTGCTCGTGACTTGGCTTCCGTTTCCACCTGTAATCACTATGCTCCCGGCTGGGTCTCAACTCCCTGGCCTGTCACTCACCATGCTCTTGTCTCTCCCCTCAGTTGCCGCCCACCCCCGCGGGCCTCCAATGCCCAGACTCGCATTTTGCACTGCTCTGGTCCTCTGTCCAGGTCCCAGGTAACCGGCGGTGTCCTCATCAGCTTGGTCGTACTGCATTTTGCAGCATCGGCCCTGCTTTCCGGCAGATCCTCAATCCCGAAGGTCTTGCCTCCAGCGCTGCAGTGCCGCCTGGTGGTTTACATCTGTATCGCATCCTGTGCGACGCGACATGGGCACAGAAAACTAAAAGAGTTACTAGCAATTCTTGGAACAATACCTATGAACAGGTGTGAGTCTTGGGGGGTTTTATATAGACCTAGCCCATTCATAGCATGAAAGTCACATTACTGTGATGTCACATCAAATTTCAGAGCCTGGAACTCAGGGAGAATCTGATGTGACATCACACGAAAGTCAGAGAATTCTCAGCCAGAGATTATGTGACCAGGAGAGCAGTTCAGGTTACAGAAGGATTTGGAAAAGCAAGGTATTTACAAAAGAGCTTTTCTGTGGCAGTTAGGTCACATGAAAGGGACTTGTAAAGTAGTATATTAGTTGCAAATTTATAACCTACAGGCTCCACGCTCATGATGACATGTAATGGTTTAAATACCTTTAACGTTTGCCAAGAATTTCCATTTTCTTTTAGATGAAAACAAATAATCTTTTTTTTAATTTTATTTAAAGCCTTCTGACATGTGCCCAAAGATTGGCTAGGTGCGGCTGTTTTAGTTGTCTAGTCATCCAAAGGTATGGGTCACGCCTGGTTCATTTTAAGGAATGTTAGGTAACCCACGTTGGATGTGGCCAGGTGGATATGCCTGTCTATGATGACTTTCTCTGCCGTGCTACATACACCTTTCAACAGTACGCTTGCTGCAGGACAGGCTAGCACCTCCAAAGCATAAAGGGTAAGGTCAGGCTCAGGCTGCTGCACAGACAGGCCAGCTGCAGCAGAGTGAGAATCCTGAAAAATGCACGCACATTGCCTGTATTTTCAGCAGCAGCTCCAACATGTGTGGGTAGTTTTTTAGAGAGCTCTGCATCACCAAGTTTACTAAGTTTAACACATGCGCAAGGCAAGGGTTGTGCATCATACCGGCTAAGCCCAGAGCTACTATGAGATTTCACCCATTATTGCACACTACCAGGCTGGGCAAGAGGTTCACCAGCAGCAACTACTTATCTGTCTGCTGTTTGATGCCAGTCCACAACTCCTGCATGTTGTGGGATATTTTCCTCAAACAGAGGAGTTTAAGAACAGCTTGCTGTCATTTCCCCATGATTGTGCTCAAGTTGGTGGTGCAGGTCTTCCTGTGACCGAATGAGTGGGTGGTGGGGGAAGAAGAGGGAACCTGGACAGATAAATGAGGGCAGAGCAAAGTACTGCAGTGCGCAGGCGCCGAAAAGGTCAAAGAGGCCCGGCGCCTGCGCACTGCAGTACTTTGCTCTGCCCTCAACAGGGCAGACAAAGTACGCCTGCGCCGGAGCCGCGGCGTGAAGACCAGAAGAGGACGACATGGAATGAAGATAGGAGGCGCCAGAGCGGACCTGAGACCCATTTGACTGGACCGCAGCAGGACCGCCCCTGGGTGAGTATATTCTAAACTCTTTTTCTCCTCTTTAGGTAACATCGGAGGCTTATCTACAGCATTCCAGAATGCTGTACATAAGCCCCTGATGCCGGTGAGCTTACCTCACCATCGATTTTGGGGGTTACAGGTTCCCTTTCAATTACATTTTTGAAGAGAAAGTGTCACAAGGTGCCAGCTGAAATGGAATTACTGACTTTTCTGATGCCATTGAATCTTACTGTAATTAATAGAGGTCAGTAAATCTTTTGAAATTTTTATTTGCCCACTTCACCAAATTGTCCACAAAAAAATTGGTTTGCAGAGAATGAATTTGCCAAGAATTTCAATTCAATGTTTACTTAATTAATTTGCTACTAAGTGCCCGGAAAATACATGTTTAACTCTCAAAGGTCTGAACATCTTTTGATTTATTTAATGCAAATAAAGCTTTATTAATAGGCAAGTGACCTCAACCTAAACTTTGGATAAGGAAAACAGATGGTATGCAGTGGTAATCAACTCCATTTAACAACCCACTGCAGTAACAGACTTCTTAGGCTACTTCAATTGTAAACAGGTCCAAAAAGTATCCACTTTGATGGTGTTATAGGTACAGATACAGGTAGTGCAAACAGAAGAAGTTGTGTATTTTTCACACAGGGGTGCTGAAAACAATATTCCTGTTTTCAGAGTATCAAGAACTTTTTTCTTTGCTAAATTGCTTCTTTTCCACAACTTGTCTAAAAATTGAATATGACTATGTTAGCTGTTTTGAAAGTGAAGAAGCTTTTTTTGGGATCCCATGTAAGTTTTCTCTTCTTAAATTGATTAAACAATTGTAAAGGCTTTTTATGGAGCAGACCAAAAATTATCTATATTATTAAGGAGAATCAGGCTAGCTGTTTTCAAAATGAAGTATCAATGACGTCAACAAAGACTATTAAGACAACCTTTGTACTGCTGAGTTTCATCTGATTTTGATTTGTTTTTTAGCTGACACATTGTTAAGTCAATAAAATTTGAGACAGTTAACCCGCTTCAGTGAAAAAAAAAGATGAGAAAAAGAAGAGAAGAAACTAATATTCAACTTGGATGATACCTGAGAAAAAAATGGGTCCGTTACTCTTACATGTGTAAATGTAGCCTAAATGGAAGGGATAACCATACAACCATAACGCATAATCCAGTCTGCTTTAAAAAAGTTAGTCTTTACTCCTGATCCCAATTACTGATCTGCTAGACCAAACTTTTAAATAATAGCTGTCATGCGTTTGCCACAACAGAGGAGGGCCAGAAGACCGCGTTGTCTGATTTCATATACTCCTGCACTGATTAGAAACAGTTCACTATCATATTAAACAGTGCAGGTTACTGCTAGCAGTGCAGAAATTAATCTGTTCAGTTGAGAGCTCCTGTCACTTTCCTGCTTTGATAGTCTCAGCTGTTCAGCCACTCCTCTCTGCTATATATTGTATACTCACCTCTGGCAATCAAGGATTGCCAGTGTTCATTTCATACTGCCTGGTTCAGGAGTCTGAGACGTTGGTTGTTTGATGAGGCATTTGGAATGTTGTTCAGAAGACTGTTGCTTAGTGATTTGTCTGTGTACATATCCTCATCATCTCCTATTTGGTTTGAACTTCCTTTACTTCTTGGTGTTTCACTCTGTTGTTTGTGAGTGCATATTTGTATGATTGGTATTTTCATTTATTCCTTTACATCTTCCCTTGCTAGTCTGGTTTGTGAATTCTTATACTCTACAACTTCCCACTTCCCTGGGTGGGGGAGAGGACAGATAAGGATTGATTTAGGAGGCATGTGGCCCTGGTGTTTTTACCATCAGAAATAATCCGGGGAGGTGGGATAACTAGAGCCCCTAGCTTTAGGGATAGGAAGGAGCCCCTAGTCCCGGGATGTCTTGCAACAGTTTCGTAACTATAAATTTACAAATTTACATGTGCGTTTATGTAATTTTCTTCTAAAAATAATTCCATGTAAGCAGGGCCGGACTGGGAGTAAAATTCAGCCCTGACATTTGAAGTTACACAGGCCCACTTGTCACATGGTGACTGTATAATATCTTTGTACACTTGTATGTTACAAGAAGTGAGGGGAGTGTAACATGACTATATAACATATAATTACAGCTGTATCCAGCATTACTGCTCAGTCCTATTTATTGCTTATAGTTGCAGTACCAAGAAAAGCCGCTACTTTACCTACATAACTGGATCTCATAGATAATGAAGGGATGAGACTACCAAAGGTTTGGAACCTCATTCTGATGCTCTATAAGCTTTGCCTACAGCCACTTTTGGTTCCGCTGTGCAGCACGAGACCCGGTGACTCTGAAGAGCGGTGACATCAGTAACACCACCGCTCTTCAGATATTCTGGGTCTTGCGCTGAGCTTGGCGACTGAAGAGCAGTACTGTTACTACTGTCACTGCTCTTCAGAGTTGCTGGGTCTTGCAAGGTCTGGGCTAGTAGTGGGGGTGTCTGATAGACACCTCTCCATTACTTACACCAGGGATTGATAGCAGTTGACATTATGCAGCTGACATCAACCCTAAAAATCATTACGCATACCAGAATTAAATGCTTTGTCGGCTGGGAAAAGCAGTAGAGTTAGCGCTATTCCCAGGCGTCGGGTGACAACTACAACTGTCATCATCCTTGCCTCATCTCCCTGTGAAGTATTTCTGCTGTATTTACATGCGCTGATCTCAGGCCCCTAAACGAGTGTGATCGACAATACTGAAGTCGTTCTCTTGTTTCCCAGCCTCTTTACACCAACTGAGAAAGAATGAAGGGAACAGAACAATCACAATTGGATCAATCTGTCCCCATACAGTATCATGTTATCAGCAGCACATCTACAGTTTACACCGGCGATGTGCTGCTGAGAACAAGGATTTCTGTTCCCACATAAACAATCCAATCACTCGATGAATAGGCAGCATTTTGCTTGTTTAGTATAATACACCCCATAGTCTTCCACATATTATAATGTGCACCACAGTCCTCCATATAGTATAATACACTCCTTAGTCCTCCATATAGTATAATACACTCCTTAGTTCTCCATATAGTATAATACACTCCTCAGTTCTCCATATAGTATAATACAATCCTCAGTCCTGCACATAGTATAATACACTCCTCATAGCCCTTCATATATTAAAATACACTGCTCAGTCCTCCATATAGTATAATACACTCTTCAGTCCTCCATATAGTATAATGTACTGCCACAGTCCTCCAAATAGTATAATACACTCCTCATAGGGCTCCATATAGTATAATGCACCGCCATTGTCATCCATGTAGTACAATTCACTTCCCATAGTATAATGCACCCCTTAGTTCTTCATATAGTATAATGTATTCCCCATAGTCCTCGATACAGTATAATGCAGCCCACATATAGTATAATGATGCCACTCCAGAGTATAATGCAGCCACCCCACAGAATATATTGTAGCCCCCTGAGTATAATTTAACCCCCAGAGAATATAATGCAGCCCCCTCATATAGTATAATGCAGCCCCTGCATATATATGGTAGCCCCCTCATAAAGTATAATGCAGCCCCCCATAGAATATAATGTAGCCCATCCATAGAATACAATGCAGCCTTCCTCATATAGTATAATGCAACTCCCCATAGAATATAATGTAGCCCCCAGAGAATGTAATACAGCCCCCCATAGAATATAATACAGCCCCCATAGAATATAATACAGCACCCCATAGAATGTAATACAGCCCACCTCCCCACAGAATATAATACAACACCCATGGAATATAATGTAGCCCTCATAGAATGTAATACAGCCCCCCCATAGAATGTAATACAGCCCCCCATAGAATGTAATACAGCTCAGCCCCCATAGAATGTAATACAGCCCAGTCTCCATAGAATGTAATGCAGCCAACCCCCATAGAATGTAATAAAAAACCCCAATAGAATGTAATGCAGCCAGCCCTCATAGAATGTAATAAAGCCCCCCAATAGAATGTAATACAGCACAGACCCCATAGAATGTAATGCAGCACAGCCCCCATAGAATGTAATACAGCACAGCCCCCATAGAATGTAATAAAGCCTTCCCCATAGAATGTAATACAGCCCTTCCCCATAGAATGTAAAACAGCACAGCCCCCCATAGAATGTAATGCAGCTAGCCCCCATAGAATGTAATGCAGCCAGCCCCCATAGAATGTAATAATGCCCCCCCAATAGAAAGTAATACAGCAATGTAATGCAGCCAGCCCCCATAGAATGTAATGCAGCCACCCCGTAGAATGTAATCCAGCCAGCCCCATAGAATGTAATAAAGCCCCCATAGAATGTAATACAGCACAGCCCCCATAGAATGTAATACAGCCCCCCTCCAATTGCCCCACAATCCAGTTATCACTCACTGATATATTAAAAAAAACACTCTCCTCACCTCTCCTCGTGCCCCGCGCTGCTCCCGGCTCCGGTCGCAGCAGCTACAGTCTGCCAGGCCACACAACAGGTGCGCGATGATATGGCATCATTGCGCACTTGCAGTGTCAGCGCGAGGCAGAGCGGGGAATGATGGGAGAGGGAGCGACAGCGGACACTCTCTCCTCCATCATTGCATTCAACTGTACCAGCGTCATAGACGCCGGTATAGTTGAATGCAGGGTGGTGCTGGTGGGAGGAGTCAGCCCTGGCGCCGCTGATAGTGGCAGCGGCCCACTCCTGGCACCGGCCCCTCTGGCATTTGCCAGAAGTGCCCGATGGCCAGTCCGGGCCTGCATGTAAGCCCTTATTGAAACCATTAACTGTTCCTGCTGTGACAAGCTATTGAGATAGACAAATTCACAGATTAATAGTGCTCATGGTAAAAATGTCTTCTTTTGAAAACTAAATTTTACTTTCTCCATATGGAGGCAGTGCCTTCTTGTCTTGTGAAGGGGTTTTACAGGATACAGCTTTTGATCACACTCTTTGTATGTGACATTTATGTACTTGCACAAGCTAATCATGTCACCACCCTCCAACAAATATATAGCAGTACATCTGTGATTTCACAATGCCATCAATGAAATGTAGCTCCTTGACACCAGCATCCCCACATAAGGACATTGCCACCACCATGTTTCACTGTAGGCACCATGCATTTTTCAAAAATTAATATTTTTAAATGTGTGGTGCCTATATAGAGTCAGACTGAAATGTAAACTCAGAAGAACCCATGTCACTGGTGTTTTGGGTCACAACAGAACACCTCGTCTCGTGTAACAGATGCATTTATAACACTAAGCCACCAAATCAATGGATGGTAGTTGTGTAAGTAGTTGTTCATCAATATTTTGTACTTTCATCTTTTATCACTGGAACTTTTCTGTATCCTTCATTATATTGATATTGATAAGTATGGTCTCATTTTTTCTGTCATGTTTTTATATGTTTTTTAGTGAATTTGTTTTGTGATTCTATTGTTTTCATATGCAGTGTGCTGTAATTGAGAAGAAAAGCAAATATAAATTAAAGCCAATACTAAAAGAAGATCAGGTCAAAAGTGGGCAGAGTGAGATCCCAGAAGATCCTATGAGCTCCCTTGGTAAAGATCATAAAATAGCTCATAAAATAAATGAGCAAAAAAAAATACAGAAATCAACTGAGAACTAAAGGGATTGCAATTTTGACTCTTGACCTGGCGACAGATCCTCTTTAAGTTACTGTACAAAAATATGGATATGATGTGACAGACAGTATTTTTATCATTGTAATTTTTTTTCTAATCAATTTACAGTTAGTGATGGCATGATATATTACTGGCCACAATGGGAGCTGTAATTAGTGTCTAATGTGATGAGGTGCTCCACTATAGTATTTCATAGAGCAATTGTGCTGATGTACCACTAAAGCCAGTGACTTGTCATCCTTCTAAGTACAAGCAATTAACTAAGCTGTCCTTTCAGATTTGTATCACTAGTAATGTATGTGCATGGTTATTGGCTTAATTTACTTTTCTGAGATGAACTATACATGCCACCTGAGATTTTGTGTTCAAAGTTAGCAAGAGCTGGGAAATTAAGGGAGGCTTAAATATATTCAAAACAATTGAATACTCTAAAATGGGAAAGACTCCAAATCTCTGGTTGATCTTTCAGTTTAACACAAGCTCCAGAAATCTTGTTTATATGAAATACGTTTTCTAGCATCAGATCTTTTGGAAGACTGCCAGCAGAAGCAATATATCAGAATACATGAATATATCACTTTCACATTTCAACCAATGTGTAAAATTAGAAAGCATTTAGGGAAGCCGCTAAACATAGCAGAATTCTATCCAAGCAAGAGGCAGACTTCCCTCACTGAGCGAATCGCTTCATTCCTATGTTGAAGACACATTTTCTTTGTAATGTGTAAGCTAAATGAAATTTCATAATTACCAAAATACAGTTGAAAGGATGTTATTTATTACGATGCTGACAATTAGAAGCTACTTCTTATTCTATGTATAATTGTGTTTATTACTGTGTCGTGTTGACCACAATATGGCTCATGACTTCCTTAGTGTATCTTCTGAATTCCTAGATGTATTTCAAAGTTGAGCATTTATTAAGACCATCCTAGATTGCTGAAAAGTTTTCCGTATTGTCACATATTTAACCTAACAAAAGAAATTAATCATATATTCAAGATTGTCAATCTGTGACTATAAATATACAGTTGAAAAGATGGGACACATCTGAGTGGCTGCTGACTGGCAGTTCCAAAATAAGTAACTGTTAGAATAGTCCAAGACCAGCTGGCCACCCCTGTTATAGATTAAGAGATGTTGATTGGATGTGTGCATTCATTTTCTTCAAATGAAAGCTACAATATAGGTTATGGGCAGCACGGTGGCTCAGTGGTTAGCACTGCAGCCTTGCAGCGCTGTAGTCCTGGGTTCAAATCCCACCAGGGACAACATCTGCAAGGAGTTTGTATGTTCTCCCCATGTTTGCGTGGATTTTCTCCGGGTACTCCGGTTTCCTTCCACATTCCAAAGACATACTGATAGGGAATAGATTGTGAGCCCCATCGGGGACAGCGATGATAATGTGTGTAAAGTGCTGCGGAATATGTTAGCGCTATATAAAAATAAAGGTTATTATTATAAAAAACAATGAATATTACTGTCTTTAGCAAGAATAGGTCCCTTTTATAAGCACCTAAATACACTTGAGAAGTTTGTTGAATACTGGATGAAAGATTGAGGCTAGTATTTCTTGTAGGAGGTGACAAATAAATAGAACATCCAAAGACAATATTTTGTCTTTAACAAAATAGTATCAGGTATGCAGCTTACTATAATGTGGACAGTACTGAACCTTCATGAATTTGAGAGTGACACTGGTTTCTAAATGTGTTAAAATGTGCACACTTATTTGTCATGTTCTGAGGTAATATAATATAGCTCTTCTCGTTTTAACGTGGCAGTTCTCAACAAGACTTCCATGGACAAGCCACTCTTTTTGTAGGTCCAAGGGGAATACTGGTCTTCACTCTTTAACTCCTATTCAGGGATCTGGATACAAGTAAGGCTAAAATTCAGAGAACTTGGAATAATTCTACATGTATAGCAGGAGAGTCAGGGTACAAAGGTTAGACAAAGTAATAGACTAGGATACAGGACAAATGTTTTTTCCCTGTCCCACATAGATAGTTCTGCTTCACATCACATGTCTTATCTATTGCATTATTCCTGTGTCCTCTTGTGCATAAATATGTGACTCTTCAGCTTTTGTGTTATATTATGCCTGATGAAGAGACCTGACTAGTCTTGAAAGCTTGAAATTTGTTACCATCTTTTCAGTTAGTCATTAAAAGGTATCAACCACTGAGGACTTTCAAATTTTAATTTTTTTCTAGATTAGGATAGTAATAAATTGTAACTGGCAGCTAGAAGTAGCTGCTGGGAGTTTAAATGAGTGTCCATATCCAAGGCATAGACTCCCTGTCCAAACAGAACTAAAACAAGTCCCAGCCAGGCTTATATAAACAATTGTTTCACAATGCCATCAGCAGTGCAAGTGTGCTGTGGCCTAGCAGCAGAGACAGAGGTAATATGAGAGTGTTCAAGCACAGAAAGAGAGAGATAATGCCATCATATTCTTAACCTTTCTCTGGTTTGTCTGTGGTAAATTTTCAACTTAAGCAGTAATGCCACTATTATTAATAGTGATGATCGAGCAATAAAATATTTGAGTATTTGGTACTCGAATCGAACCGGCCGGATCAGGTTTGACTTGGGTACCGAGTATGATGGAAGTCAATGGGAAACTCAAGCATTTATCCGGAAGACCCTAACAGGAGGGGTGGGGAGATAGTAAAATTTCTCAAATGGAATGGGAACAGCACTGGGAAGACCTCTGGACACATCTCTGACTCCCAGGTCGCTGGTGGGAATAATGTTGCCAGAGTATTACACCACTTTTACAGACTGACAATAAAACAGACAAAACCAAAGATAAAATGGATTTTACAGGAAAAAATGTTAGGAAACATTCTTTCCTGTATAATGACTAGTATATAAGGCAAAATTAAAAAGAGAAAAAAACAAACAACTCCTCTACCCCTTAACAGCAGGGCTATCTGTCACCATATTTCCATTTTGCCTATTACTACAGTAGATGGCATAGTAGAGGGGAAATAAAACTACACCAATCGGTAGTCATCGGTAAATGCAAATGTAACATTTTACTACCTTATGTGGGTATGTGGGGTGTGTGACATGGTCAGACACACCCTGTTTAATTTATGAAGGAGAGACTCTGAAACTCACAAAGCCTAGGCAAATAAGGCAAGAACTGACAAAAATTAGATGGAAGAGGGACTTCGACGCACCCTGTATTAGACATAAAGGAGGGCCTCATGAACAATCTGTTAAAATTGTTAGGTAGTGAGACTCCTAGGCTCATAAAGCCTATGCAATAAGTGCAAAGGCTGCAAAAAATTAGAAGGACGGACTGCAACATACACTGGAAAAAACGTAGTGGAGGGCCTCAGAAGACATTTTTTTCCCATTTTTAAGAAGTGGGACTCCTAGACTGGTAAAGCTTACTCACTAAGTGCAAGGGCTGAAAATTTTTTACTCCTATGGGTTATACATAAAAATATGTAAAATAATTGTAGAGGTAAGCATCATACACATCCTGTAAAAATTATGAAGGAGGGCATCATATATACCCTGAAAAAATTAAGAGTGAGGGTTGCATGATGAGTTGATGACCCTCTAAAAATAAGGAGCAAGGGTCACCTGATGGCCCTCTAAAAGTTATGAGCACAGGCCACCTTTTCACCCTCTAAAAATTGCAAGTGAGAGCCGCCTGATGACCCTCTAAAAATTTTGAGTGAAGGTCATCTCTTTACCCTCTAAAAATTATGAGGGAGAGCAGGATGCTGACCCTATAATTATGAGTAAGGGCCAGAATCAATAAATGGAAATTGCATCTGTCCTCAACCGCAACTACTATTACCACAATTGCTACCGCATCAGGGTAATTGGGAAGAGACAGGCAAAGCGCCAGAATTGGTGCAACTGATGTGATATGCCAATTCTGGGGTGGCTGCAGGCTTGTATTTTTAGGCTAAGAAGGGCCCAATAACCTTCCCAGCCTGAATATATATGCCCGCAGCTGTCTGCTTTACCTTGGCTGGTAATCAAAAATAAGGAGGACCCCACATCATATTTTCATTTTCTTTTTACTAGGTAAATCCATGTAGAGTAAACTACACATGCACATCACTATTTTGCACGGATATCTATCTAGCTATCTGTCTAACCCATATCTATCTATGTATCTAAAAAAAAAAGCAACAGCAATGGATCCAGATGCGTGCTACCCCAAGAAAATACCAAACCTTCAATATAATAGAAAAATGGAGGCAGCACAACAACTTCTAAAGGTGAAAAAAATGCTATGTAATATCCATAGTGGTGATGTTTCGGCTGAAAGTGTGAGCCTTTCTCCAGCTCACACATTGAGCAGAAGCGTCGCCATTATAGACTATTGAATAGCACTTTTTTAATCTTTACAAGCTGGTGTGCTGCCTACATTTTTTCTATTATATCTATCTATCTAACTCTCTATTTTTATCTTTGCTTATCTAATAGCATACCATAGAGAGACAAAAATGCATAGGTCAAAAATGCAGCAAAAATGTATACAAAAATGTAGGGAAAAACACAAGTGGGCTGAAGTGTGAGATTCATTTACAAATTCAGCTGCTTGGAAGCCTGAACAAACACTGATTGTGGGAAAGTACCTTAACCCCTTCATGACCTTGGGATTTTCCGTTTTTCCTTGTTCGTTTTTCACTCCCCTCCTTCCCAGAGCCATAACTTTTTTATTTTTCCGTCAATTTGGCCATGTGAGGGCTTATTTTTTGCGGGATGAGTTGTAATTTTGAACAACATCATTGGTTTTAGCATGTCATGTACTAGAAAACGGGAAAAAATTCCAAGTGCAGTGAAATTGCAAAAAAAGTGCAGTCCCACACTTGTTTTTTGGTTGGCTTTTTTGCTAGGTTCGCTAAATGCTAAACCTGCCATTATGATTCCCCAGGTCAGTACGAGTTCATAGACACCTAACATTACTAGGTTATTTTTTATCTAAGTGGTGAAAAAAAATTCCAAAGTTTGCTAAAAAAAAAAAAAAAAGATCGCTCCATTTTCCGATACTCGTAGCGTCTCAATTTTTCATGATCTGGGTTCGGTTGAGGGCTTATTTTTTGCGTGCTGAGGTGACATCTTTAATGATAGCATTTTGTGCAGATATGTTCTTTTGATCGCCCGTTATTGCATTTTAATGCAATGTCGCGGCGACCAAAAAAACGTAATTCTGGCGTTTCGAATTTTTTTCTCGCTACGCTGTTTAGCGATCAGGTTAATGCTTTTCTTTATTGATAGATCGGTCGATTCTGAACGTGGCAATACCAAATATGTGTAGATTTGATTTTTTTTATTGATTTATTTTGATTGGGGTGAAAGGGGGGTGATTTAAACTTTTATATATTTTTTATTTTTTTCACTTTTTCTACTTTTTTTTAACTTTTGCCATGCTTCAATAGCCTCCATAGGAGGCTAGAAGCAGGCACCACTCGATCGGCTCTGCTACATAGCAGCGATCTGATGTTCGCTGCTATGTAGCAGAATTGCAGGTGTGCTGTGAGCGCCGACCACAGGGTGGCGCTCACAGCTGCCGGGGATCAGTAACCATAGAGGTCTCAAGGACCTCTATGGTTACTATTCTGAAGCATCGCCGACCTCCGATCAAGTGACGGGGGTCGGCGATGCGATCATTTCCGGCCGCCCGGCCGGAAGCGGTAGTTAAATGCCGCTGTCTGTGTTTGACAGCGGCATTTAACTAGTTAATAGGTGCGGGCAGATCGCGATTCTGCCCACGCCTATTACAGGCACATGTCAGCTGTTCAAAACAGCTGACATGTCCCGGCTTTGATGCGGGCTCACCGCCGGAGCCCACATCAAAGCGGGGCTTCTGACCTCGGACGTACTATCCCGTCCAAGGACAGAAAGGGGTTAACAGATGCGAAATATGCGGACCGGGATCTCAAGCATGGTGCACGAGCACCAGCAATACTCGATCTAGTAATGAGCGTACCCAAGCACACCAATGCTTGTACTCTTTCTCATCACTATTTATTAACATTGTGGAATATTATAAACATTGTGGAACTCCTAAAAAATATTTCTTACCTTGGAAACCCCAGCTGGATGTTTTACAAAAGTGATATGCTTCAAGGATAATTCATTTACCTTCTGCTAGGTTGATAAAGTGTGACTGCTATAATTTTTGTGACTTTTACAGGCTTAAATAACTAAGGGTCAATATCATAGATGTAAAAAATTATTATCATTTGGAATTCTGCTTACTGCCTGAAAATAATGGCATGTTGACACTCTCATCTTTGCCAAATTTTTCCTGTTCAATTCTTCTTCAGCAAAGTGGAATTAAAGGTATTGTACAGGGCTAAACTATTAATAACCTTCCTGCAGGAAAGGTTTTGAATATGAGACCAGTGGGGCCCAACAATGGGATTGTTCAAAAATTGCCGTTTGCCAAATATACTTTAAAACTTGGTTGGTGTGAAATTTTTTTTAAAAAAGGGCTGTTACAGATGTAAAAATGTATTCCCTCGGTACTCTGTCCTCAGCCGCCACTATTTTTCCCATTGTGGCGTCCCCACCTTGAACCAGCATGTGTATGCGAACAACACCCGTGCCTTTATCACTTATTGGGATTGTCCATGTAACAAACAACACATGGACAAGTGCTTGTTGCCAGGGACACTACATTTCCCTAGTGGCATAGTGGCACACTGTGTGAACTTTGTTATGGCCAGGACCCAGTCCCACCCTGGTATGGAACATGTTCTACTCAAGCCAAGGATTGCTGCTCTACTTCTTTAAGGGTTCCCTCTACCTCCTACACCAGTTCCTGTGGCCCCTCCTGTTCCTCCTCATCCTCCATTTCTGATTTGCTATCTCTGAACATGTTCACATCAGCTGGAAGCTCTACGGAACTGCAAAATGACAACAAGCTCTGCTGAAGCTAATTTGCTTATTTGTCTAGGAGACAAACCACACACCGCAACAGAGGGACTTAAAGGAATAAGAGACCAGACATATTATTGTTTTGTCGCTGAACCTCTAACCTAACATGCTCATGTGTCATAATGGACTTTACATAGTGGCGGCGCTGAGAATGGAGGGGGTACTTTCCCTGATGACTGCAATGGGTAAGCCTGTAATATGCTGCACCTAATTTCTGTTACCTATGTTAATGGGGTACCTGTCGGACCCTTTGTATAATTGATATTGGCTTATATCTGTTGCCGAAAGGATGTATTATAGTATTCCCCCCCTACTCAGTTGCCGTCATGTTTCCTCCCTATTGTCTCTCCCTCTCCTTTTACTTGCATAGTGCTAACAGCACTTATATGCAGTTTTGAAATATTTTTTCGTTGTTACATTGTTGTATTTATTGAAATAAAACATTGTATATATCTTTTATACATAATTATGTTTTTGTGGACTTTTTTGCTCCGTTTTTTCGTGTTAATCTCTGCTTGGAGTTGTCCTGGTGATTTGGCCCCCTTTGGGTGCTTTGAGAGAGCTGGGGTTGCTTGCTCTCAGCTACAGTACACTTTAGCGCTTCACGATTGCGTTAGTAAATAGTGGCAGCATAACCTAGTGGTGATGTAACATGCTTGACACATGTGCTCAACTTGGTAGTTTAGCGGTTTCTGAAAACCTACCCAGATTTCACAGAGTTTCTTTTCAAGGTATGCCATAGCGCCCATTTTTGCATGTCGCCTACAGCTGCCGCCGATCCAGCACCACTGCAGAACCGTATGCAAGTGCCAGCTCGCCAGCTCACCAGCTCACCAGCTGGTGTGTGAAGTGCCCACATGTGAGGACTACACACTACACATGCTGGCAATGCTTTGTGAAGAGCAGAGGACAGTTGTGGAATACCAGCTCCAACATTTACACACTACCAGATGATAGCAGCAAATCAAGTGTTTTTAATGTTCTATATTTGAATGAGGCCTTCCAGTTGTTGCCTTCTAGTGTCTATGGATGACCCCACTTATATTTTTTCCTGGCTTTGCACTTTGTGCAAAGCATTTATGAGTGTAGGAGTATCACAACTACACTTTGTTCATAATATCTGAATGAGGCAATACAGTTGGTGCCTTCAAGGGTGTATGGAAGACCCTGCTTGTAATGTTTAGCAGGATTTGCATAGCCTTTATGCATTTAGGAGTACCAATACATGACAATTAAAAGACATGGTATATGACCTATGCAAAAAAGAGTCTACCTGGATGTATTATTCACTGACCAAAAAACACCGATATAACAGTTCAATGTAAAAACATTGAAAAACATTTTATTCAATCATCGTAAATAAATACATCATTATAGAAGAAATATATTAATAACATAATAAATTAAAAGATTTATATAGGGTAATATGAGTAAACAATGCAGAAAACTATAAATACAGTCTTTCAATCAGCATAGACAAAACATGTACTGAAGAGGTCAGAAACTTCAAATGTGGACCTGTGATTGGTTGCTTTGCATAGACAAACCAAACACTAAAGACTTCAAATATGGCACTGTGATAGGATGCTTTGCCACAAGTCAGATTGTAGGATTTCTTGTCTGCTAAATCTGATCCAGTCAATGTTGTGAAGTGGAATTATCTAGGAGTAAACACAGCCCAGCTACAACACAAACTGTATACACAATTCACAAACAAGCAAACTATATACACTGGAAAAAGCATGGGAGGTTGACTAGCCAACATAAGTAGTCAGTAGAGAAGGACAAATTTATTCAAATGAATTTGAATTCTACTAAAATTTTACAAAATTCTGGAGAATACGGATGTGTTCTTTGTACATTCATCAAAATGGAGGTCAGCAGTATAAGGCAGGCAAAATACTCACCACATTGCTCACATCTCTGGCCACTCCAGCAGTGTCTTACCCACTTTCTGGGCCTGCATGCCCCTCTGGCTTCACACCTCCGGCCCGGTATCACTATAGGTAACCACCAGAGCATATAACGGCTTTTTTTTTTAAGCATGTTTTACATTGAACACCAGGCCACAACTTCTGACCGCAGGTCTCGAAGATCAGTGCGCATACGTAGTTACTTTGGGGTCTGCTCATAAGGTAATAGAACAACTGATTTTGCAAATATGCTGATTACCCACTGTATAAATCCATGTAAATTGTTGATTTGCAATCAGTGAAAAACATACCATGCTGACTAAATACTCAATGATAGTTAAACTCATTCTACCTGCCCCCTGACCTGTGGATAATGACCTGAACCACTGATGTGGGTATAAAAATGGATGTCTATCAATCTGCAAAAAGAATCACAGAGGACTTTACAAAGCCACATCCAGGAACACTCTACAGGACAGATGCCAGGACACCATGTCTCCATCAGGAGGGATACAGATTTAACACTCTACAGTATACCAGCTTAAGGACCATGGCCCTAGCTGGAAGAATACAGATCTGCTTCATTGAACATCGTTGAACCTTCAAAAACATTCGGAGATTCTAGGTTGGGGCAATCAGGTCACCTGGCTACGTACCTCAATAGACTGTCAGTTTCCTATGCTTTTCATTACCTCCTCTCTGTGGGTGCCCGACAAAAGCAGGGTGCCACTGGTGGGGGTAGTTGGCCCTGGAAGTCCTGAAGCGACAGCTGCTCTAATCCTGGTGAGCCAGTAGGAGGGTGAGACTCTATAATCTTGCATCATCTTGGGTATTTTGCTGGGACAGATTTGTATGTTATTGTCTGTTTGGTGGTTCCATAAAGTAGTGCCACTCTATTTTACACTCACCCTGTGTTTACTGAGTTGTATTATGCCCATGGAAACAGAAAGCAGGGTTTTAATGGGATGAGCCTTGGTTCATGCGGTCTCGGGCGAGCAAACAAAAGCACCCACTGACCTTCCATGTCTTCGCAATAGGTCATCAGTAAAGGTACCTTCACATTAAGCGACGCTGCAGCGATAGCGACAACGATGCCGATCGCTGCAGCATCGCTGTTTGATCGCTGGAGAGCTGTCACACAGACCGCTCTCCAGCGACCAACGATGCCGAGGTCCCTGGGTAACCAGGGTAAACATCGGGTTACTAAGCGCAGGGCCGCGCTTAGTAACCCGATGTTTACCCTGGTTACCAGCGTAAAATGTAAAAAAAACAAACAGTACATACTTACATTCGCGTCCCCCGGCGTCCGCTTCCTGCACTGACTGAGCCCGGCCCTAACAGCAGAGCGGTAACGTCACCGCTGTGCTGTTCTTTCACTTTCACTTTACGGCGCTCAGTCAGTGTGGGAAGCGGACGCCGGGGGACGCGAGGGTGAGTATGTACTGTTTGGTTTTTTTACATTTTACGCTGGTAACCAGGGTAAACATCGGGTTACTAAGCGCGGCCCTGCGCTTAGTAACCCGATATTTACCCTGGTTACCAGTGTAAAACATCGCTGGTATCGTTGCTTTTGGTGTCAAACACGACGATACACGCCGGTCTGACGACCAAATAAAGTTCTGAACTTTGTTCAACGACCAGCGATATCACAGCAGGATCCTGATCGCTGCTGCGTGTCAAACTAAACGATATCGCTAGCCAGGACGCTGCAACGTCACGGATCGCTAGCGATATCGTTTAGTGTGAAGGTACCTTAAGGGAGCAGCTGGAGCATCTTAAGAGGTGAGCTGTGAAGTGAATTATTGTTTTCCTTTACATGCTACATTCAGATTTGGAGAGAACCCCCAAATCATAATAGTTTCTTTTGGCTGTTCATAAAGGTGGTGCACTTGTCTGGTCATTCATTATCAGCTCCATGAGCCAGAGGGTTACTCCTGCTATTTACATGCTGGTTTTTGCAGACTTGCACTCTGTATTTTGCACACGTTATCTATCTATGTGCCAATTGTTCTTTGCATTGTTTTTAATTATGTTTTATATGTATTGAAGTTGCTGTGTGTCAATAAAAATCCCTTGTTTATATTATACATATATATATCTTTGTTTTAGTTTCTGTGGTGTGCATCCTTTGGAGCAGCGTCTTTTCCTTGTGTATTTCTCATGCTTGGCTGCTTGGTTGCACCACGGTGGGATATTTTATTATAACCTGTATTGGTAGTGCGCTCTATTCCTTTGGTTTTCACCCAAATCATAATAAGGGACATTACATTTGTGCTATGTTGTGCTACGTTGTGCATAAATATGTGATTCTTCAGAATTTGTATTAGTCTATGCCTGATGAAGAGACCTGTGTAGTCTCGAAAGCTTGCAATTTGTACCATCTTTTCAGTTAGCCATTAAAAGGTATCAACCACTGAGGACTCTCAATTCTAAATACATTCCTACCTTACACTTTGATAATATCTTGCACTTACATCATATTACTATGAAGGAAGCTGAAATGAGTGCTGATTGTAAAGACTTTCTCTTGCCTCTGATGAATCCATAAATACTTCCTCTCCCACCCAATAAGGGTAAAAGAATATTAGTGTAAGTCTCCTATATTATAGACTGTAGATGAGGAGGTGCTGGCAGTGGTGTAGGGCTCAGGCATCCTTTGCAATACTGTAGCAGTATGTACCTCTGATTAATGAAGCCACAAAGCAGCACACTAACTGTTGCTCCATCAATCAGTACAGCACTAAAACTGCACATACTGTACATGCTGGTGGCCTGCACCCCATGAGACTAATGAGAGAGATGTAATGTGATGTGGCACTGTGGAGAGATTTCTGAGTGAGGGTGATAGCTTTATGTTGTACTGTATAATGAATGAGCAACCAGTGCAATGACTGGCACAGAGTAGAGGCAGAAGTGCAGCAGGTAAACAGAAATAAGAGCCTGGTGGCTGTAATCAGGATGAATTAGAGAGGGAAGATGTTAATTAGAGGCATGTCAAAGAGTATTAACTTGCAGTGATAATGTACAATAAAAAAATTGCAGTACTGTGTTAGCAACAAAAATTGATGTACCATATTTTTCGCTTTGTAAGATGCACTTTATTTCCCCCAAATTTGGGGGGAAATGGGGGTGCGTCTTACAAAGCGGATATACCACTTACCGTTACAGGCTGGGATGAGGGGGAGTCCGCTGCCGCAGTTGTTTGCCGCCGCTGCAGTTGTTGTCCGCTGCTGCCCAGAGTGATGCTGGAGTCTCCGGTGCTGCAGGGGGCTCTGGCGACATTTTGTGAAAGGCCAGAGCCCCGGCAGTTCATCCATTCTTTCCTGTGCAACAGACTCTGGGAAAATGGCGGCCGGAATCTCAGGAGATGAGATTTCAGAGCTGACATCTCATCTCTCGAGATCTTGGTCCCAAGATCTCCATCTGCGCATGTGCCGCATCCCGGCGGCCGTTTTCCCGAAGTCCGCCGCACAGGAAAGCATGGACGAACTGCCGGGGGATCTGGGCTTTCACAAAATGTTGGCAGAGCCCTCTGCAGCACCGTTGACACCCTTGCAGCAACAGAGACACACCTGCACCCCCCCCCCATCCCAGCCTGCAGCAACGCTCCACTCCTGCCTCCTCCAGCAGCGACCCTGGGACTCTGATCCACCGCAGCCACAATCCCCGGTAAGCAATAAGACGCATGGATTATAAGAAGCCCCACCAATTTATTTAAAAAAAGTTTTTTACTTTTTTTTCCCTCAAAATTAGGGGTGCGTCTTATGATCCAGAGCGTCTTACAAAGCGAAAAATACTTTTATGCCCAATACATTTTGTCTTTTTTAGGTATAAAAGTAGTTACATCGATTAAGTTACAGTAATAAAGACAAGTCAAAATCAGGACAAAGGGAAGACATTTTGCAGTTCCAATGGTAAGAGAAAAATGGATTTTAAAGGGAACCTGTCAACCCCCCCCAGTCGTTTCAAACTAAAAGAGCCACCTTGTGCAGCAGTAATGCTGCATTCTGACAAGGTGGCTCTTTTAGTTCTGGGTGCTGTAACTAGAGAAATAATCCGCTTTTTAATTTGTCAGAAATACCTGGTCTTCAGTCAAGGAGGCCGGCGTTTCCCCATTGCATCAGAAAGCACACAGCTGTCACTCACATCTTCTTGGCGCCAGGCGCCGCCTCCTCCTCACCGCTGTTTTCAAAATAGCCGGCGCCTGCGCTCTTTTCCCCTGCCTGGTGCAGGCGCAGTGAGCGCTGCCCGTCTTTCCTCATATGCAGCCCAGCTGACTGCGCCTGCACGGCCGCCCTGCTTGTGATTCCCAGCCCCGCAGTGACTTATGATTTATTCACATTGCAGGGCTGGGATTCACAGGCAGGGTGGCCGAGCAGGCGCAGTCAGCTGGGCTGCATATGAGGAAAGACGGGCAGCGCTCACTGCGCCTGCACCAGGCAGGGGAAAAGAGCGCAGGCGCCGGCTATTTTGAAAACAGCGGCGAGGAGGAGCCGGCGCCTGGCGCCAAGAAGATGTGAGTGACAGCTGTGTGCTGTCTGAAGCAGGGGGGAAACGCCGCCTCCTTGACTGAAGACCAGGTATTTCTGACAAATTAAAAAGCGGATTATTTCTCTAGTTACAGCACCCAGAGCTAAGAGAGCCACCTTGTCAGGATGCAGCATTACTGCTGCACAAGGTGGCTCTTTTAGTTTGAAACGACTGGGTTGTGACAGGTTCCCTTTAAAGATGTTTTTGAGGTACAAGACACATGAGCATACGATTGAGTGGGTATAAAGAGGGATGGCAACATTTAAGTCAAATATAGAATCAATATAGCAGTGTTCACACTAAAGTGGAAATATCAAGTTTATATGGGTGAACAGAGGGAAAAAATGGATGAAGCTCAGTTTTGGAAAAAATCAATTTTGTAAAGAGCAAAAATATATGAGGCTGGAGTTATATATGGGTAATATATCTAACCATGATTTATTTAGGCCAATGACTTCTTACAGCGATATGTAAAAGTTTGGGCACTCCTTTTGAAAATTACTGTTATTGTGAACAGCTAAGCATGATGAAGATTAAATGATCTCTAAGAGGCCTAAAGTGAAAGATAACACATTTTCTTTGCATTTTTGATTAAAAAAAAAATATATTGTCTTTTTTTTTCATTTTATAAATGACAAAAAGGAAAATGGGTCAATGCAAAAGTTTCGGCACACTTGGAGATTTGTGTGAAGAGCAAACTTTGACCGAGGTTTCAGAATTAATTAGCCTGTTAGAGTTATGGTTTGTTCACTATCATGGTTATGAAAAACTCAGCCTCCTCTAATCTTGTGCCAAAAAACAGCAGCCATGGGTTCTTCTTAACAGCTGCCTAGCACTCTGAAAATGAAGATGTGGAGGTCCACAAAGCAGGAAAATGCTATAAGAAGATAGCAAAGCATTTCCAAGTTGTTCTTTCCTCAGTTTGAAATGTAATTAACAAATGGCAGTTAACAGGAACAGTGTAGGTCAAGATAAGGTCTGGAAGGCCAAGCAAAATTTCAGTGAGAGCAGCTCGTAGGATTGCTAGAGAAGTAAATCAGAACCCCAGCTTGACTGCAAAATACCTTCAGAACTATTTATCAGACTCTGGATTTGTGGTACAAATTCTTGATGCAAACATAACATCATCTGTAAAAAAAAAAAGCTAAAGTTGAAAACAGGATGGCTTCTACAAATGGATAAAGAACTTAAACATACGTCAAAATCCACAATAAGCTACCTCAAAAGGCACAAGCTGAAGGTTTTATAATCACCCTCACAATTCCCTGACCTGATCATTATTGAAAATCTATGGCTAGACCTCAGCAGTTCATGTAAGATGACCAAGGAAACTCACGGAACTGGGAGAATTTTCTAAGGAAGAATGGATGAGAATCCCTCATACAAGAATTGAAAGACTCTTGGCTGGCTACAAAAAGCATTTACAAGCTGTGATACTTTCAAAAGGGGGTGCTACAAGATACTAACCATGCAGGGTACCAAAACTTTTGCATCTGCCCATTTAGTTTTTGAAATTTTTAAAATGTAAAAATTGAAATATATATTATTATTTTTGCCTATAATATAAAGAAAATGTGTCATTTTTAACTTTAGGCCTTTTAGAGATAATTTCATCTTAAACTCTCCTAATTACAAGAACTGTAATTTTGACCTGGGGTTCCCAAACTTTTACATGCCACTGTGTGCAATCATGTACTGTACATGCTGCAGTTATGGAAAACAAAAACTGTACAAAATGTTTTTCCAAGGACAAACTTATAAAATCATTATTGAAACATGGCACACTCTTTTACTGGCTTTTAACCTCTACTTGATATTGTCACCTGGCAATTTTATTTCTGTACAATAGGCACTGACAATAATGTTCATAGCGAGTGAAGTGGGTCATAAGTGCTGCAAAATGACATAATGAACATTAATGTTGATGTAACCACATGTACCCCTCTTACATGGTTATTTACAAAAATATATACTTTAGGAACAGTTAAGAGTTTTTTTGTGAAAAGCAATGAATTTAGTAAATAACTGAATTTGAAGCGAAATGTCAATTTGAAATGTAAAAGGAAATTGACCTGTGAAGGCTGATAAATCCTGAGATGGAGAAAAATAGCTTCAATTGTGACATGTCTTTTTACAAGTATGAAAACTTGGATTGCACATTTTTATATCATGTTATTAACTCATATTGCTAAACATCAATTAGATTGTTCTACACTTGTGTAAAATCTAAATATTAATTGATTCTCAATCTTTTCATTCAGTTATGTGATAAAAGATTGTCAACCTAGCAACCAGTAGATGTATCATTGACCGCACAATGCACTAAAAAAATAGCTAAAGGTTAGTTAAATAGCGTATTAATCAAAGATTTAACAGCTTTAATTAATGTTCCCACTCTCAATGCTGCACAACCTCTAAGTGCCCAGAAAGAACGTGTAAAATACTCTGAGATCTCCCAGTACTATACTTGTCCTCTTTTGAGGTCATTATTGCAAGCACAGCCTTATTAATGTCCAAGGGAATGTAACCTATATAGATAGCGGAAAATGGAGGATAATCATTTGTATCCACCAACTTAACAACACACTGCATTAACAGACATTTTAGGTAACGTAAATTATAAAATCTGTACCTTTTTAAGGGCAGATGCCTGCCTGGCTGGTAATCATACACAGGCAGTGCAAACAGAAGGAGCCATACCTTATTTACAAGTTGTGCAAAAATAATTCTTGTTGGAGGAGTATCAAGATATTTATTCTTTGCTAAATGAAGAAGCAATAAGTTTTTCACAAGCCACCCAAACATTATTCCTTTATCTTGGGAGCAGGAAGAGCTGTGTTTTGAAATTGAAGAAACAATGCCTTCTCAACTAGAAAAGGTTATTTTTTTTTTTTTTGGGGGGGGGGGATCCAAAGCAGGTTTGCTATTCTCTAAATGATCAAACAATTGCAATTGCTTTTTATCAAGCCATCTAAAAATTATTAGTATATTTTAATTGGAGAGAACAGGAAAGCGTTAGCTGTTTTCAAAGCAAAAAAGTAATGGAATGTCAACAAGCAGGAATAAAATCATCCATATTTTGGGAACTATTTCATGTTTGTGTACCCTTCTCCCACAAAACTTTACCTTTTACTAGAAATCATCTGTATTTTTAATACTACAGTTTCCTGCTCATTGCTTAGTTTCCTGGCCAGTGGTGGCCAGTGTACTAGACAAGGAGCCCGTGTTCACAAGCTGTTTGCTATATAGCTTGCAAGGGCTGCTATGAAGCTGGCAGGATCACTGGGTCCAACCAGCTTCAGAGTCGCTGCACTCATCTGATACTGCAGAAGCAAAGCTGCATCTGCTAACACCATTGGAGAGCTCAGTGTGGTTGAGCCGCTGGTCCAAACTATAAAGTCTTAACAGCCCACCATTTTCAAAATTTTCCCCACATAGGAAGTTTGGAGTTTGGATAGCAGTGTGCTCCTGAAGATGCGAACAATCCTTTAATACACACATAACAGTTTTCTGTCTACTGAGGTTAAGGTCATCATTCACATAATAAAGTCAGCTTAACTTTGGAGGGTCTAGCCGATCATATTTTGTGTAAGAGACTGTATTTGTTGAATCCTTCCCAACAGATGATATTAGTTGTATGTAGGAACAGACACTTTCTTCTTTAACTTGCCTGATCTTTATTTCTCATGAGAGATAAGCTATGACCATAGGTGTTTGTCAACAGCTTAATCCCCACTCTTCATTGAGAACACATATATGCTTGGCCAAGTATATAAATGAAGGTAAATGCATTAAAAGGGTATTCCAATATTATACATTTATGGCACATCCATTAGGATATGCAAGAAATGTATAGTAAATGAGAATCCTACCAAAGTGACCCACATCTGCTCTGAAAATGACAAACCACCACGCTCTGCTTTAACCCCGTTCTGACCTCGGACAGGATAGTACGTCTGAGGTTAGAACCCCCGCTTTGATGCGGGCTCCGGCGGTGAGCCCGCATCAAAGCCGGGACATGTCAGCTGTTTTGAACAGCTGACATGTGCCCGCAATAGCGGCGGGTGGAATCGTGATCCACCGGCCGCTATTAACTAGTTAAAAGCTGCTGTCAAACGCTGACAGCGGCATTTAACTAGCGCTTCCAGCCATCAGGCCAGAAATGAGAGCATCGCTGACCCCCATCATGTGATTGGGGGTCAGCGATGCGTCGGCATGACAACCAGAGGTGTATTAAAGACTCTATGGTTGTTGATGCTGGATTGCTGTGAACGCCACCCTGTGGTCGGCACACATAGCAATGCAGTAAATCTGCTACATATGACCGATCTGAGCTTCACTCCTATATATACGTTTTTTTGGTCACCGCAATCAAAAGATCATATGCACCAAAATGTCAGCTCGGCACGCAAAAAAAAGCCCTCACCCAACCCAAGATCACGAAAAATGGAGACACTACAGGTATCGGAAAATGGCGCAATTTTTTTTATTAACAAAGTTTGGAATTTTTTTTCACTTCTTAGATAAAAAAGAACCTAAACATGTTTGGTGTCTATGAACTCGTAATGACCTGGAAAATCAAAATGGCAGGTCAGTTTTAGCATTTATTGAGCCTAGTAAAAAAGCCAAACAAAGAACAAGTGTGGGATTGCACTTTTTTTGCAATTTCACCGCACTTGGAATTTTTATCCTGTTTTCTAGTACAAGATATGGTAAAACCAATGGTGTACAACTTGTCCCGCAAACAACAAGCCC